>NC_083323.1:67908955-68016776 GCF_963455315.2 Globicephala melas | reverse complement strand
ACTCAAGATTTGGTTTTACAACAATTTCACTGTTTTTTCCTACAGTTATTAAAAAAGGAAATTTCTGCCTAATAGCACTATGCAAAATAGCCCTCTGGTTTTTGTCAAGGATTCTGCCTAATGAGAATTCAGAAGATGGTCCAATTAGTTCAGTTTTAGAATTCCACTTCTCTTTTACATCACAGGCAAACCGATTCAGTAATTCATTAGTTTTTTCATCTAACAAGGATCCTAACACATCAATGTTTTCTTCTTCACCTTTGGAAGTTCCATCTTCGATAGTATCTTCCTTTTCTGAACCAGGCTCATAATTCTGGTCATCACCAGAGCACCCAGCCAAAGTATTGACTTCTTGATTGCTTCTCTCTTCAAAGGATAAATTTTGAGGATCTAGGTTTGTTTTTTTGGCCAAATTATTTGGCCCAGGTAGTATTTTATTAACCTTGTGAATAGGTTCATCACTGGCTTTATTAACTAACTGTCCCTGTTCATCAATCTCAATAACAACAAAGTCACTTGGTGAGCTTTTTATGGTGCCATGAAATCCAACGTGATCTGTAATGAAACACAGAGAACTAAACCTGATTCTAAAATCTGTATCCTCTTCCATTCTCAAATAACAATGCCTATAAAAGAAACAAAGAGGTGGTCAATTACCAGAAAGAAAAATTCTGGATAACAAAAAAAGAAATAGGTTTGAAAGATTTATTTAATTCTCCTTCTCCTTCTCCCTTCCAATCCTGAGTCCCCTTAAAAGACATTACTAATCTAATTTATTTCTATATATCATGTGTATTTTGACTCTCTTATACCGAGATATCTGGTGATTTGCACCTTGACTCTTCACCCACTCCAGGCTTCCATCTATTAAAATTCCAGGATTAAAATGGGTTAAGTTTCAAGTTCACTTTTAAAATACCATCTGTAGTCTTACAAAGAAGAGACTAGAACATACGCCTGTTTACAATGATTTGTCTGAACTCCATCCCTGAAAACTAAAATTTCCAGCTAATTCCAGAGAATCTGTAGCTAGATATTTATATATGAAGAGATAGGGATGGAAGAAGGGATGAGGAGAAGACAGGAAGAAATAGTCCAAATTGATAGATAAATGAAGTTCTAAAACCAACTTGCAATGTGATTAGGTTTCTAGGTAGGCTTAAATTAACCCTAGACCTTAAACCTTCTTGAAAGCCAGATACAAACTTTTACAGATACAAACTTTTGCGGCTGACCCAGAGAAAAATTCCAACCATCTCTCTCTGGCATTAGAGAGAAAAAAACCTTTACAAACCTTCTTGAAGCCAACTTCACTCATTCTTCACACAACCCATGGCTACCAGATGGGAGATTCAGGAAAAATAAAATGCTCAGGGGACCAGTACTACTCCGTTCTTTGTGTTAACCACACTCTCCAGGAAATTCATCATCTGGACCTTCACCCCATTTCTACAGTGTATTCTACTAATCTGAACCAATTTAGAAAACCACCTCCACACCATCCTTTCTAATATGTCATGTAGAAATCACAGCAAATTCTCTATATCCTAAATTCCTAGGGAATATATAGGATATATTTATTTTCCCTCATTCCTTTATTTCCTGCACAGTCTCCCCAGTTTCTTGCCCTAATGAAACCTGGCTATTTTCCCCAAGCTGCTTCTTCTGTAGCCCTCTCATGTGAAGGCTATTTTTCCTTTCATACCCACCTTGGGATCTGGAGGTTGTAAATATTTTCTATGTTTGCCACTGCTACTTCCAAACCATTTCTTCCTCCTCTACCTCCCCAAATCCCATTTCCTTTGAAGTTCATGCCATCAGGCTGTACTATTTGCTGCCATACTCTCTCTGGTCCCATGACAATTCTTCTTCATTCACTGATGACTTTAATACCAGGCTTAAAATCTACTATCCAGCATGACCTCCATGACCATCCATATGGATCATCCATTTAACATCGCAGTCCCTCAGTTCCTCAATCTCAACCTCACACCACTTCCACTTCATCTCGGTCATAGCTTTGACTTTCTCATCACCAAAAGTTGCATCACCTTTAAGCATCCGGCTCTCTGATTATTCCTGCTGTCCTTTTGTCACCTCTACTTTAGGACTTCCATTCCAGAAATTCTTATACACTGTGAAGGTCTCTAATCTCTGCTTCTATTACTAGTCCACTATAGTCTGCTCTCCACAGAGTAGCCAGAATGATGATTTAAAAGGTAAATTAAATCATATCACAACCCCTTTTTAAACCCTCTAATCACATTTATAATAAAATCCAAATTACTTACCCTGGCTTCCGAAGACTTCTAAGATCCTGGACTCTGTCTATTCTCCAAATTTATCTTGTACCTTTTTCCCATTATCCACTACACTCCTGCTTCACTGGCCTTCTTCAGTTCCTTTGTGCCAACTGTTCCTGTTGATTAAATCAGTACTTCCTCAATAACATCCTCAAAGAGGTCTTCCTTGACCAATAATCCAGAGGAACCAGCAAGCCACTATTTTTCACAAAATCCTATTTAATTTTCTGCATAGCATTTCTGTCTAATAATTTTCTTCACTATTTATTGTATACCTCCCCCAACTAGAATGTTTGCTCCATGAGAACAAGAACCTTGTCAGCCTTATTCACTGATTATCTCACAATTAGAACAGTGTCAAGCACATAGTAGGCACATAATCAATACTGACTGTTGAATAAACGAAACAGCTAGTACAAATAAAGAGCTGTAAGAGTGAAAAGGAAGAAAGAAAAAATCACTTTTGTCTAGAATAATCAGTAAAGGCATACGCAAGAAGTGGCCAAGTCTTCAAAACAGTTCAGGAGGCAGAAATGAGTCAAAGACCTATCATAAGTGATGCACAAACAACATATGCAATGTGTTAGAGAAAACTGAAGAGTCCAGATACAGAGCAGTAGGAGAAAGTGTTTTCTAGTACAGTTCTGGAAAATACAGCTGGATTAGTGCCGAACAAGGTAAGATACTGAACACCTTGTCAGGGACTTAGAATCCACTGAGTGGTCAATGGATGGCCACTGGAGGTGTTTGAATAGGAAAATGACACAATCCAAAAAGATGTTTTAGTAAGATGACTGGTAGCACTGCACAGGATGAATCTGATTAAGAGTTTGAAGAGTTGGAAAGCAATGAGACGTGATCAAAAGCTCAGCTGCTGGATTGGTCTTGGAAAGAAAAATGACCTACTCTTTACCCAGTAAAAGGAAGAAGATATGAAGACATTCTAAGCTAGTGGCATAGGTAGAACAACCTGAGGAGAATACAATGATGAGGGAAATATTACAACCAAGCATCTCAGTAAGAGTGGAACCGTGCTGAAAGGCCGCCAAGGAACCCACGTGGAGTTAAGCACACACGTGCAGTGTTCCCAGGCAACAGATGCGTTGAAGAGCTTGCGGGGCAGAAAGGGGGTAGTCTGGCTGACCCGAAGCTGGGAAAGTGCTGGCTAAGGGCAGAGTCTGGGAGGGTGTTAAAAAAAAGGCCAGTAGCGCCTCCAGTTCCTTCCACTGCCGTTGCTCCGCCTAACTCACTCCTACTTCCTACTTCTGCCACCAACCAGCAGGACTAACGTCCCCTTCTGCGTAGCCTTCAGGCGCATTGAAAAGTACCCCGGATACAGCCAGCAGCTCCACCGGCTTCTTCTCCTCCCCCAGCCCCGCCTACCCCAAGGCGCGATACTAGCTCAGGTCGCCCTCCTCTTGGGGACAAAGGGGCAGGGTCCCAATGCCTATCTTGTCATCGACCCATACACAAGCCCCACTTGGCGCAAGAAACTCAACCCGGCCTACCTTACGTCCAGGTGAAGGCATTCCTCTGAACTACGCTGTGCGCATGACCGGAAGCCTTAAAATGGCCTCCGACACGGACTATTTAAAGGGCCAGGCTCCCACTTAAAGAAGAGCCTTAAAAGAGGCCCGGAATTTCTCACGGTGTGGAGCCGCCTAGAGGCACAAAGAGGAAGAGGGCGGGACGGGGGTGGGGACGGGGCGGGGCTGGGCGGGGCCTGACGGGTTGAGCCTGCCCCAGCCGTCCCTAGGGCCCGGGTTCCTCGACCGCTGGCTCAGCCCCGCGGCGCCCCGCCCGCCCCCCGCTCCCAGCGCCTGGGCAGGTAAGGGATTCCGGCCGTGCGCGCCACCTTCTCCGCGAGGTGTCCGAGGTCCGCGTCCCGGCCTCGGCCCCTCTGTCCCAGGGTTGTGGAGGGACGGTTCGGAAGGAAAATCGCCTATCTTCAGCCCAAGTGAGAAAAGGTAGAGAGGAAGTAGGTTGCGTGGGCAGCAATTGCTCCAGGATGAAGACGTGGGTGGGTCCCTGGGGATCAGAAAGTTAGTGGTACCTGTGGAGGACCGTGGGGCGAGAAGAGACGTCACCTGGTGGCTCGGTCAGACCGCGCCTGGAATTTCTCAACTCCCGGGCGGTGTGTTCCGAGAACCCGTTTACGAAATGAAATATCTTTTCCTGAGAACCAGGAAGTAAGACCAGCACCCGGCGGAGATGCTCGCCGCGTGGAAAGCATTCCGAAGCCCCCCCAAGATTCTCTGTCAGGCTTCCAGGAACTTGGAAAGTGGAGCGGGGTTGTCAGTATCTTATCAGATAGGCAAAGTGTACAGACAGCCTGGAAACAAGAGAGGGAACGAAGGGATGAAAAGCAGACCTCAGAAAGCATTTTAGCCATTTAGAATGGGAACAAATGGCTCTCTTAGTGCCTCAAAAACGTGTCTGCCCAAGGAGCCCTAAGCGGAGAATATTAAGAATTGCCCTTTCCCTTTCTGGGGGTAATCCTTGAAGAGATATGTCAGAAAGTTCAGATTTCCTTAATTCTTCTGTTTGCACACTAAACATTCATTTGAAGTTTGCTTCCGACCTGTCCAAACAGAGCTCCTGAGCTTCCAGGCTAAACTCGCTCCTGCCACAGGCTTCTCCATCTCAGTAAAGGTGCCATCTTCTCACCCTTCACATCAGCACACAGGATCCTGTGTGCTTTACCTCAGAAAATATCCATCACCCTAGGACTTCTACCTTCTTTGCTACCTCTCCGATCCAAGCCTCCAGCACCTCCACCTGGATTATTGATGTACTGAACTAATTGGTCTCTTCCTGCTTCTCTGCCCTTACTTTAATATCCTTTATTCTCAGCAGCAGTCGCCGGTGTCCTTTTAAGACATGAGTAGAGAGTGTGTCTCTCCTCTTCTCAAAACCTCCACTGTCTTTTCATCTCCCTCAGAAGATAAAGTCAATCCAAAGGCTATGAGGGCCCGAGGAGACCTGGCCCCATTACCTCTCTCATCTATTCTACTTTCCTGCCCCCTCTTCTCCAGTCTTACTGTCTCCTTGCTGTTTTTCAGTGGACCCACTCCAGACCCTTGCATTTACGATTTCTTTTGCCCAGAAACCTTTCCCACAGATATCCCAGTGGCTAGCTTTCTCATTCCTTCAAACCTTTAATCAAACGGCAGCTTCTTATTGAGGGCTACTTTGACTACCCTATTTAAAATTAAAACCCTTTCTCAGTTTATTTTTTTCCATTCCACTTGGCACCATCTAATGCACTATAAGGCAAGTGCTTATTACCTGTCTTTCTCTATTAGAATATAAGCTCCATGAATTCAGTTTTTTTTTTTTCTTACTTAACTTATGCTTTATCTCCAGGGACCTGGATCAATATCCAGCACAAAATAGAGACTCAGTAAATATTTGATGAATGTATAATATTTTGTCTTTTAAAAAATATATCCAAGATGTTTAAATACTTACCATTGAGATAAATCAATGTTTGAGAATGGTATGTGATGTTTAATTTATGGAATACCAGCACATATCCTATTTAAGAAGGGCAGCCCTATATAATTTATTAGGTCTAGAAGGTATCATGAGCTTTTGTTCTTAATGATGATATTGAGTTGTCCAAAAATATCTAGAATATTTTGCTTAAGAAAGCATGCGTAGATGATGTATTTTAGGAAGGTTATAAGTATTTTAAAAATACTATGCTTGATAAAATAACACTCACCATGAAAAGCTTAGCTATGTTCTCAGACCTATTAGTTCCATTCTTTCAGTTGTCCTTCACTGCTATTCTGAAAATTGAGCTTAAATACAATTCTGCACATTTCTTTTTTTTTTAAATATGACATAAGAATAACTTCAGCTATACAATAGTCATTGCTACATTTTCTTTGATCACTTATTATTGATAGAATTAGGTGTTTGTTAATTTAAAATCTATACAGCAACTCTTAGGTAAGAGCATCTCTGTTTTTCAGATGAAGAAACCAAAGTCCAGAGAAACTGAGTTATTGACTCTGGTCACAGTTGGCTTGTGGAAGAGCTACATTAGAACCCAGGCCCAGGCAACCTCAAAGTCCATCTTCCATCCACCCCTCTACACTCTCTTCCTCTGATCAGACTGTTAGTGAAGCACAACCTTAAAACTTTATTAATGCATTTCATATGAATTTTTTGAATTTCTATTTTGAACTGTACTTTGTTTGAGAATGTGCATGCAGGTGGGAAGGCACTGGGTTCCACAAGCAGATACTCATTTTAGTATTATTTCTCAATGATCACCTTACCTCGTATTCTTGGCTGAGTTGTCTAGTGTGAAAATATGAATGGATTTTCTTTACCATGAGAATTAATGGTATGAGAAAATAGTCATGAATATATTTATTTATTTGTAAGCAATATATCCTGTTCCACTTCTATTAATCCTAAATGTACTAAAGTAAAATCTTGAATACTTTGAAAGAGGCGACACTTTTTAATTTTTTTCTGCACATATCATTTATTTTCATTACAGAAAATGCAGAAAAGTAAATGAAAACAAAACCACCATAAAAATCACCATCAAGAGATAACCACGGTTAATATTTTGGTGTATGTTCTTCCAAATATGTGTTGGTGGTGATAGATGGATGTATGTTTTAAGTAACATTTTAAATTTTGAAGTTTAGAACTTCCAGACTTTAATACAAGGAGGAGTTGTTAGAAGGCCTTCCTTTTCTGGCATCCCTACGCTATCACCTTTGTTAGAAATCTGGATGCAGGAGAGTTACAGAATTTATCCCTCTTCTTCAGATAGACTGCTCTTATTCTCAATTCTTTGTATTTTAGCTCTAGCTTTTAGGATTACTAAGCAGTTCTACGTTTACTAGCTTTGTCAATCACATTGTACTTCTTAACAATGGAGAGAAATATAAGTAAATAAGAAAAAGTAGTGTGAATGTAGCAACTGTAAAATCTATAGGCAGATGTGATTTCTTAATTTAAAAAATCAGCCTTCTGTCATTCGGCACAAATATTCTGAGTAGCTGCTGAAGCTGAATTTGGTTGGGTCCCTGCCCAGGAGAGCACACCATCTAGGAGAGAAGGCAGACCAATAAATAATAAAATACGATCATTGTTATAATAGAAGAATAACCAGGTGACAGTTTGGAGCAAAAGAGATGACTGTCAGGAAAAGCCAGTAGTGCCTTTTGTGTTGAGCTCGAAGGAATAGTAGGCATTTACCAGGTGGCCCTCAAGGTGCTTGAGCGATTCTTAACCTAGCCCTGGATGACCTCACCTCCTGCTTCACAGAGAAAATAACATTGTATAGGAATTCTCCCTCTTGCTTCAAATATATCTGTGTCCAAACCTCTGCTTCCCTCCTGTTAGATTCAGAAGAAGAGGTTTTCTTCTATTCAGGGTTGACCCCTTCACCTCTGTTTACTATCCGTTTCATATCTTCAACCAAGTTTTGTCTTAAACCTTAAACCAGCAGTTCCCAGAGGGTGGTTGGGGTCTCTGAGTCTCTTTCAAGAGGTTCATACGGTCGAAATCACGTATGAATAAAAGATTCATTCAGAGTGCCATGGATTTTAATGTGACAAAGTTCATTGATATGGTTTCAGATTCCACACTGCAGCTAACTTTCAGGAAATTGTCACTTATCAAGTTTTAGTATAGCGTCAAAGAAAACTACTACTTTGTGAAATGGCTGTTAAAATACTGCTCCCTTTCCAACTGTATGTCTGTGTGAACCTGGACTTTCTTCATATACATTAACCCAAATGATACATTGCCGCAGACTGAGTGCAGAAGCAGATATTAGAATCCAGCTGTCTTCTATTAAGCTAAAAATTAAAGAGATTTGCAAAACTATAAAAAAATTTCACTCATATTTTGGGGGGAAATATAGTTTTTATTAAAATATATTATGTATGCTAACATGTAGTACATTTATTATTATTTAAAATGAATTAATGAATAAGTAATTTTTCAATTTCTCAGTGTCAGTTTCTAACATGGTAAATATTAGCAATATAACCAACATAAACAAACGCTCTTTGGAGTCCACAGCAATTTTTAAGCATGTAAAGGGTACATAGTTTGAGAGCTGCTCCTTTTCTTTCCTTTTTTTTTTCTTTCTTTCATCCTTTCTTCCTTTCTCCTTCCCTTCATAGCCAGGCTTCCTGGAAAATGCATTTCTACCATGACTCATTGCTCCACTAAAACAGTTCTTAAGTCACCCAAAGGCCTTCTGGTTACCCATCAGTATTTTTTCGACCTCTCTGGGTCTTTTATACCAACCTATGGCTAATTCTAGAAATCTCTGGTATTCTACTGCCCTGGTTCTCTACTTAGCTCCATGACGCATCAGTACTTTTAAAAGTTTCTTTTTTTCCTTCGTTCCTTCACATTCTATATATTCCTAATAGACAGGCTTATATTTCTTGTTGTTTCAACCAACTATTCATGTATGAATATATGAGTATTCCTGAACCTGTCTCCTAAGCTCCAGACCATATATTGAGCTACTTAGTGCCAACTCCCCTAGGTGGTGCCAGAGGTAGATATTTCACATTTAACATGACCAGGACTGAACACATTATTTCCTCTATCATCTACATAATTACCCAAGCTGAAAAAGCCAGGAATCAGCTTCTTTGTTTCCCTCAGCCTCCTTTCCCTCTAATATCCTGAAATTACTTTGATTTGGCCTCCTACACCTTTGGAGGTTTTTCTTCCCCATTACCCAACTGTATACTTCTTTCTTCAGGCCTTCATTTCTAGATTATTGCAAAATTTTCAAACTGTTCTCTTTGCCTTAATATACATTCCTTCAGTGTTTCATCCAGAGGAATCCACTTAACCACATAAGATCACATACCACTTTTCCTTAAAATCCTGCATTGGCTCCCCTGTAACTTTTAGTATAAAGTTTAAACCCCTTGTCATAGAATATGAGGCACATGATGACTTGGTCCTGCCTACCTCTCCAATCTCATCTTTTAATGACATGCGTCCTGTGGTCCAGCCCTAACAAACTACTTGCCTTAGCCTAACCCATGCTCTCCCATGCTATTCCTGCTGCCTGGAATTTCCTTTTGGGTTTATCCCCATTGCTTTTCACTCATCCTTCCAACCTCTCACCCCCCAAATCTGTCTTGGCATACCTCCTTCAGACTGCCTCCCTTGGTGCTCCTTCTCTGGACCCCATTAACACTCTGCTCACCCTTCTTGTAACATTTATTCTCATTGTAATTGTTAGCACCCCCTGCTAGACTGAGAAGCTTGAAAACAAAGATTTTTCTCTTCTTTGTAGCTCCCATCACTTAGCACAAAGCCTGACATATATGTTTATTGAGTTTATGAATGAATGAAAGGACTGGTCTTTCTAGAAAAGAGAATGACATGAACAATGCATTGAGTTAGAGAAACAGGGACATATGGCATGAATTTTGGAGTCAGATATGGTTCAAGACCTAGCTATTTCACTTACAACCTTTGTGAAATAGAGATGATAAAACGGCCTCAGTCACTGTGAGGATTAAGTGAAATATATAAACCACCTAGCATGGTCCTGGGCAAGAAATTCATTCATTCCTAACCCTTAACAACACCAATATCTACAAAGCGCTAGTAATTAGTTACATATTAGTGAATAAAATGAGCATAGACCCTGAATTCATGGAGCTTGTAGTCTAATGGGGTAGACCATTAGTAAACAACTAAACAAATAAATATATGATTACAAATACATTGTGCAGTGATGAAAGGTAATTAAGTTGCGAGTAGATGGACCTACCTAGCTGTGGTCAAAGAAGGCCAAAGAGAAGAGAATGCTAATACAAGAGGCACAAGACACAGGGAGACTTTTTGCTTCTTACTCTTCTGTAACGTCTGAATTTCATACCACATGAATATATTCTTTATTCCAAAAATTAATTATATTACACTTTAAAAATAAAGATATGTAGGGGAGCAGGAGAGTAATTGACAGAAGAATATCTAAATCTATTTGTTTTGATTGATTAGAAGGAAAGGTGACCACCTGCTGAGAATGAGGGAGATGGAGATCAAATAAAACCACGTGGACAGAGCTAAAGGTGTGAAATAGTCACCAGGGAGGATGAGCAAAGACAAGTGAAAGGACTAACAGCAGTGTTGAAGGCCCGATGGAAAAGGGTCCCCTAAATTTGTACTTATACCAGTCTGCTCAGTTACCTGGTTCTCCACAGCTGTATTCAGCAGTGCTGGTGTACAAGTAAAACTGTGAGATTTGTCCCCGGCTACAGCTCTCCAGGGTGGAGTAGCAGAAGAAAAGGGGGACTGAGGAAATAAAAGTTCTGTCTAGAGAGCAGTTAGGTGGTAAACCACAGGGTTTGCCTTAGTAGGGAATGAATTATCATCAGGCAGATCTGATGGATTCAGAAATCGTGGCTGCACCAAGGAAGAACATGTTATGTAAAAAGTCAGTGGATAGACCATATCTTTTAATGCTGTACAAATTATTTCAAGACATTTGTTTTTACTTCCACCGAAGAGTGTTGTATAAATGTTTAATAGTAAATAAATACGGACTGAGAAAAATATTTTAAATTGAAAACTTTTTTCTTAATAGATTTGATTCCTGAATATGTTTACATAAATTTTTCTGAAAAAGTAAACTTTTTGCTCCCTTGTGTAAATTTCACTTGGAAAATGTTAGTGCCGGAACAAAAATAATCCTGTAATTTTTTAATTGATATTTAGAGATGGAGAAAGATGAAAACAGCAACTACCTGGCTTCGGAGTGTTCCTTTATTATGGTGTAATGAGTTCCCAACATTTCATAAGTTAGAGCAAAGTGTGATGTATAAGCTTACAGATGTCATCGCTAAAGCTACTGTAAAATTTTAATGAGAATTTTCCGTATTTTAGGAATAAAAGATGAACAAACCCATAACAGCATCAACATATGTGCGCTGCCTCAATCTTGGACTAATTAGAAAGCTGTCAGATTTTATTGATCCTCAAGAAGGATGGAAGAAGTTAGCAGTTGCTATTAAAAAACCATCTGGTGATGATAGATACAATCAGTTTCACATAAGGTAACGTAAAATTCTTTTTAAATTCTTACATCACAATCTAGAATGATTAATAGGTACAAATACTGTCTACTGCTGCAGTTCAGAAAATAAACCTCTCTCTAGGGGAGATAATGGTAATAAATCACACACACCCCCTTTTTTTTTTGCAATTTTTGCTTCATTCTCCAGCATATCAGCTAGGTCGATATTGTGATATTGCAAATAAGTTTTTGAGGTTAAAATCACGATTCCAACTTTTACTCTACATTTCTGTTTGGCAAGCTGAGCCTAGTTCACTCTGCCTCATACCTGTCATTTCCAGATTGAAGTAACATAAGAATATTTTAAGAATCTGTAGTAAAATTCTGGAGCCTAAAAGTGTGTGAGTCTCTAATTCACTTTAACAGTATATTTTAGGAATTCTTCAAATGTGACATTTTAAAGTTGCTTGTACATGTACACATCTATGAATAGACTTCTTAGTTCTTAGCCAGGATTTTCAACACTACCGTCAGATAATTTCCATCTTTCTATTTGTCTCTGCTTGATTAAGGGTAAGATATAAGTACACATGTTATTTTTGCCAGTTATTTCAGCCCAAACCTATGTCAAAATCTGTCTTTGGAAGCAAGGGGAAAAGAAATTTATTTGTGATTTTCAGCATTAACCTGAAAAAAACCTGAAGCCTTAGCTCCCATACTAGTCCTTTCAGGAAACGTTTTCTCATATGAAGGATGAGCATCTTAAATTACTTGGAAGAAACTTAAGTTTAAACCTTGAAAACCATTTTTATAGACAGTTTGTTGATATTAACTATCTAACACTTTGAGAGCATAGTCGAGGGAGTGGTAGTGAGGAGAAAAGACTCTTCTTTACAGAATAATGGCAGCACATAATTATGGAAAGAATGATAGAACTAAAAAGTTACCAATTTACAACTACCAGTGAGTAATTGATTACGGAGGGCTCATCAGCGAGTGCTAAAATCACAAGGTGAAAGGGTGTTAGTGAACAAGATACGCACACGATTTCAAAGTATTATCCACAGGTTATTTATGAATTGCAAAGGGGAAAGGTAGTTTTATAGAGAAAACATCTGAAGTACCCCTCCTTAACCAGGTAATCAAACTGGTGTCGTCAATAATGGTACAAACTGCAATTATGTGCCTCCAGATGTGCTGCAGTGCAAAGGACACATTGTCATCTCTGTACTCTTCTTACCAACATGTTTTCACCTGAATTTAATCGTGAGTGTAGTCAGACAAATCTAGACTGTGTGAATTCTACAAGGCATCTGACCTACACTCTGTAAAGTGAGCACACAGACACAGAGATGGAGAGGGTGAGAGCACAAACATGGCAAAATGTTATCCATTGGTCATTTGGTGAATCTAGATGAAGAGCAGATGGCTGTTCATGGTATTATTCTTTCAACTTTTCTGTAGGTTTGAAATTTTTTGAAATAAAAAAAATTTCAGGAAAAGCCAAGTTGTTCAAGTTTTTAAATGTTACTTTCAAAACTAGTTATTAAAGAAATTTTGAATGAAAAACTGCTCTGTGTTTTTCCCTCAATTTAACTGAAATATAGTTAAGAACTATATTTCTTAACTATAGAAATAAAACTATTTCTTAACTTGGGATAATTCTCCAAGTTTGTGTATATTCTATTTCTTTAAGCAGGCTGGTTTATTAAAAATCATATGGCTAACAGAGTGAGTATGTCATGTAGGGAAGTAATATAGCTTAGTAGGTTGAGAGTATACCCTTCTGTCAAGTGAGATCTGAATTTGAATCTCAATTTGTATACAGTTTATGGACAGTGTGGCTGTAGGCTGCTTACTTTACCTCTCACGCTTGCTGTTTGGTAAATTAGTATGATATTCATAGTGTTTTCGAGAGTTAAATGGGTCCATGTGTGTGCACCCTGTAGCCCACTGTAAGTACACAGTGTCTGTCAACTTATCATCCTCTTCAGCATCTTTTTTCCTTCTGCCTATCTTTCCTGTTCTCTGTAATCCTTGCTGATTCTCTTGCTGTATTGTAGGAAGTGCTCGGGACTAGACGGGGCGGGGGGGTGCTGCTGGGGGGAATAATTCCTATTTACATGTTAACTCTGTTTACATACTAATCTTGTTTCTCTTTTACTTACTTTAAGGAGATTTGAAGCATTACTTCAAACTGGAAAAAGTCCCACTTGTGAATTACTGTTTGACTGGGGCACCACAAATTGCACAGTTGGTGATCTCGTGGATCTTTTGGTCCAAAATGAGTTTTTTGCCCCTGCAAGTCTTTTGCTACCAGGTAAACTGAGCCTGTCTAGGGTATCAATAATTAGGGTGGAAAGACAAGTAGCCGAAATAGGAACATTTCTTCTGACTCTTACTTTTTTCTCATAGTAGATGAGCCTTACATTTAAGACTCCTTTTCATTCTTTCAACTCTCCCCAACTCTTTAGCAAGCACGCCAGACACTGCAGACTTGCTGCTAAGGAAATGGAGTCTTCAGGATTGAGTCTCATCCCACCATTAAAGTCAGGTGGTTTTGTGCCAGTAAGAAGTTTAGAATGATGAGAAAAAACTCTTGCTTTTTTTCACCCTCAACTTCCACTCTGATGGGACTCTGTGATCGTGAATTCCTTACATTGTGTTCCAGTGGGCTGGTGTCTAGTTGCCTTCCTCATAAGCTACTTTTTTTCCCCTTGATGCCATGTACACCAGTGGTACTCACCCTTCAGAGGGCATAAGAATCCCCTGGAGTTCTTGTTAAACATGTAGCTTCCCAAGCTGTACGCTAGACCTCATTATCAGAATTCTTGAATTAGGTTCAAGATCTAAGTTTTTAAACAACTACTTCAGTCCTTCTGTTGCAGGTGGCTTATGAACCACATTTTGGAAACACTGCCTTACCCATCCTTATCAAAATTTACAAATTCTTACTAGGTAGCTTCTTGTGTAGTGCTGTGAAAATGTGGGGCTAATGTGTAGAAACTGGAACCAAAAAGTGAACCAAGTTCCTAATTTACCTTTTTCACAAACAGTTTTTCTAATGGAATGACAACTTGTATCTTATTTCATTTGTTAGATGCTGTTCCCAAAACTGTTAATACACTGCCTTCTAAAGTTACTGTAACAGTTCAACAGAAACATATGCCCCTCTATGGCAAATACAGGACACCTGTGATATCTGATGAGAATACTGAACAAAACTATACGCCACCTGACTCCTCGTGTCCAGAAAATAGAAGTTTAGAAGTTACTGATACACGTAAGTAACATTTGCAGTGCTTTACACTAGTGGGTTTGTTATTAAGACCATCACTGCTTTAAAATCAATCTCTCCTTTTGTTTGTGCATTCTGGTAATAGCTCTTTTGTGGTTGTTTTTTTCCCCTAATTTATTAAGCGCCATCTTCATTGTATTAGTCAGTGTTATAAGTGAGTAGAGGCAATAGGATATATGAACAACCACAGAAGCTATGAAAAAAAAAAGTAAATATTTACATAACTTAAAAGGGTCATTTTATAAAGAAAATAAGTGACTAGAGTATTAATTGGAGGACCACCAAACAGAATTCTCAAGGTAAACCTTAAAATTTGTATTTTAAAAATGGTTTTACTCTCTTCCACTGTACCTAATACAAAATTGTAAATATTTGCATATGTATGAAATATCCAAATTGAGAAAATACTGAAGTTATTAAAACCAGTTTCTTTTTTACTGAAGCCCTTTTTTTCTTATTCTATTGACATTATAGGTTTTCACAGTTTTTCATATTATGAATTGAAGGATGTCACAAATAACTTTGATGAACGACCCCTTTCTGTCGGTGGTAACAAGATGGGAGAGGGAGGATTTGGAGTTGTGTATAAAGGCTATGTGAACAACAGGACTGTAGCAGTGAAGAAGCTTGCAGCAGTAAGTTATACTTTCAGGAAGACAAAGAATTAGAGAAGAGTTGCTTCTTAGTGTGTTATATAATAAATTTTAAATTAATCTTTAGGAAATACATGATTTCAGTGTGTATTTTCTTTAAATAAACATCATTCTAAGCTGGCAGTTCTTAACATTTAAAAATTTGTTGAAAGCTATGGACTCTGTCCCTATAAAAAATGTAGTTATATACACATACATACAATTATACATATAATTTGGGGAGATTCACAAAATAGAGAAGCTGAACTCTACACAGTGCTTCATGCATGATCAATATTAAAATGGTAAGATTCTAAAAAAATTTTATAAAAATAGCTTCCTTGTATTACTTTTCTCATTTAAAAATAAAGTTTAGAAAATATACAATGGGCTTCCCTGGTGGCGCAGTGGTTGAGAGTCTGCCTGCCTTTACAGGGGACACGGGTTCGTGCCCCGGTCCGGGAAGATCCCACATGCTGCAGAGCGGCTGGGCCCGTGAGCCACGGCCACTGAGCCTGCATGTCCGGAGCCTGTGCTCCGCAGCGGGAGAGGCCACAACAGTGAGAGGCCCACGTACCGCAAAAAAAAAAAAAAAGAAAATATACAGTAAGAAAACCTTTTCCTAATTCTTATCTATGTCCTTTGTTCCCATTTCTATTAGAGTGTTTACCATTTACTTATTGATTTGTTATATTTTAAATCTATTATTATATTCTAAAAATACCAATACAATACATATTTTTACAATAGTCACCCTTTGTCATATATGTTGCAAATACTTTTGCAGGTCTTGTTTTTCTTTTTGCCTTCAAATTTGCTTATGTTTTCTATTACATTTAATTTTTTTTCCAGAATGTTTATGCAGTGAAGTCTCATATTATTTCATTTTGTTCCCACAATGACTCAGTGAGGTTTATGTAGTTACATGGTTTATAAGGTTTTCTTCCTTCCACTCACCAGCCATGAGACCTTGAGCAAATTGATAATATTTCTAGTTCTCAGTTGTTCTATAAAATGGGGAGAGTGATGCCTTACTATTTTAAAGAAAGCAGAATCAGCCAGACGATCTTGTGTGCCCCTTTTAGCTTTAGGAGACTTGGGGTTATTGTATTGTATTATACTGTGTATTATTTTATTTTTTCAGATGGTTGACATTAGTACTGAAGAACTGAAACAACAGTTTGATCAAGAAATAAAAGTAATGGCAAAGTAAGTTAATCTGGCAGTGTGGTACTGTGGAAAAAAGCAGGACAAGGAGTAAGGGACCTGTTTCTTACCTAGAGTGTGCCATGAACTAGTGATATTTTCAAATATGTAAATTAAAATAGTTTAGAGAACTTGAAAGAACTTTGACTCTACAATTCTGTGACTGCATATACTCTTTCGTATGTGTGTAGATTAAACAGCAGTAGTTATTCTAAATCATGGGAATATTACATGGAATTTCAACTAACTTCCATTATTGTGTTTTCTGCTCCCAAAGTTCACAAGAGATAAATTGTAGATATAATATGTATGTGCATATATGTGTAAATACATATATGTGTAAATATATATATATGACAAATAGTCCCTTTGATATAAGTTAACACCATAAGCCAGGGAAATGTTACATGTAAGAATGTTTAGAAGGCATTGACTCAGTATGTTTGAAAATTGTTGGACATTATCCGGAAGAGAAGGAGAAATAAATTAGGAAATTTATTCAATAATTATAGTGATTGATACTTGAGTGTGTACAATAGACCAGAAACTGCAATGTATTAACCAACAATTGTTATAACACCCCCCACACCCACACACTATTTTCCCACTGAGATTTAGAAACATTAAAAACTTTGCCCAAGGCCACATAAACAATAAGTATGTGGATTTCAAATCCGGATCTGTCTGACTCCAGAACTTGAGCTTTTGATCTAAACCCTTAATGGGATTTACCAATTTATTCTCATTAGACCCATTGCTATAAATCACCAATTCTAGTTGCTTAACTTCAAGAAAGAAAGAATAGACTGGAATTAATTCATTCACAGTAAAAATAATGCACACTGAAAAAACTAAAAAGCCTTCTGTTCAGGATTTGTTCTTCATACCCCTAACCCCTCCTGAAAGTAACTTGTTCAAAATAGATAGTCAGGAAAATATTTTTAAATAATAAAAGTCATCTCTTAAATATATCACTCAGAGATAACCACTGCTAGTATTTTGATGTACTTGCTTCATGATGAGTGTGTAGCGTTTTTCCCATGTCATTACAAATAATTTTAAAACATTTAAAATTATTGTATAACATTCTAGCATATATAAGGATTATATTTTATTTAACATTACCCTTCTAGGTTTGTTTCTAATTTTCAATATAACCTATTAAAGCTCCTTTAAATCTCTTTGTACATAAACCTTTAAATACAAATCTGCTTATTTCATCTGGAGACAGTCCTAGAAGAAGAATTACTGGTTCCAAATGCATGAACTTTTTAAAGACTTTTAAGTATTTGTCCAAATGGCTTTGTAGATAAGTTATAATTTATACTTCTACCACCAATTTATTACAATTTCAGACTTCACTGCTACCTCACCACCATTAAATATTACTGCTATTTTTTGATAAGTACCAATCTCTGGACCTTGCTAGCAGAATAACTTTGGCCAAGTTTCTTACCTCTCTATTCATTCTTTTTTTTTTAATTTAATTTTATTTATTTTTGTATACAGCAGGTTCTTATTAGTTATCTATTTTATGCATATTAGTGTATATATGTCAATCTGAATCTCCCAATTCATCCCACCACCACTACCCACCCTCCTCCACTTTCCCCTCCTTGGTGTCCATACGTTTGTTCTCTACATCTGTATCTCTATTTCTGTCCTGCAAACCGGTTCATCTGTACCATTTTTCTAGGATCCACATATATGCGTTAATATACGATATTTGTTCTTCAATTTCTGGCTTACTGCAATCTGTATGACAGTCTCTAGATCCATCTCACATCTGTACATCCACATCTCTTCCTTTTTATGGCTGAGTAATATTCCATTGTATATATGTACCACATCTTCTTTATCCATTCATTTGTCAATGGGCATTTAGGTTGCTTCCATGACCTGGCTATTGTAAATAGTGCTGCAATGAACATTGGGGTGCATGTTTCTTTTTGAATTATGGTTTTCTCTAGGTATATGCCCAGTAGTGGGATTGCTGTGTCATATGATAATTCTATTTTTAGTTTTTTAAGGAACCTCCATACTGTTCTCCATAGTGGCTGTATCAATTTACATTCCCACCAACAGTGCAAGAGGGTTCCCTTTTCTCCACCCTCTCCAGCATTTGTTGTTTGTAGATTTTCTGATGTTGCCCTTTCTAACTGGTGTGAGGTGATACCTCATTGTAGTTTTGATTTGCATTTCTCTAATAATTAGTGATGTTGAGCAGCTTTTCATGTGCTTCTTGGCCATCTGTATGTCTTCTTTGGAGAACTGTCTTTTTCTCCAAAGAGAAATGGGAGAATGTCTTCTGCCCATTTTTGGCTTAGGTTGTTTGTTTTTTTAATATTGAGCTGCATGAGCTGTTTATATATTTTGGAGATTAATCCTTTGTCGGTTGATTCATTTGCAAATATTTGCTCCCATTCTGGGGGTTGTCTTTTCGTCTTGCTTGTAGTTTCCTTTGCTTTGCAAAAGCTTTTAAGTTTCATTAGGTCCCATTTGTTTATTTTTGTTTTAATTTCCGTTACTCTAGGAGGTGGGTCAAAAAAGATCTTGCTGTGATTTATGTCAGAGTGTTCTTCCTATGTTTTCCTCCAAGAGTTTCATAATGTCCGGTCTTACATTTAGGTCTCGAATCCATTTTGAGTTTATTTTTGTGTATGGTGTTAGGGAGTGTTCTAATTTCATTCTTTTACACGTAGCTGCCCAGTTTTCCCAGCACCACTTATTGAAGAGATTGTCTTTTCTCCATTGTATATTGCTGCCTCCTTTGTCATAGAGTATGTGACCATAGGTACGTGGGTTTACCTCTGGGCTTTCTATCCTGTATGATTGATCTATATTTCTGTTTTTGTGCCAGTACCATATTGTATTGATTACTGTAGCTTTGTAGTATAGTCTGAAGTCAGGGGGTCTGATTCCCTTTTATTCCCTCAAGACTGCTTTGGCTATTCAGGGTCCTTTGTGTCTCCATACAAATTTTAAGATATTTTGTTCTAGTTATGTAAAAAATGACACTGGTAATTTGATAGAGATTGTATTGAATCTGTAAATTGCTTTGGGTAGTATACTCATCTTCACAATATTGATTCTTCCAGTCCAAGAACATGGTATATCTCTCCATCTGTTTGTGTCATCCTTGATTTCTTTCATCAGAGTCTTATAGTTTTCTGCATACAGGTCTTTTGTCTCCCTAGGTAGGTTTATTCCTAGGTATTTTATTCTGTTGCAGTGGTAACTGGGAATGTTTCCTTAATTTCTCTTTCTGATCTTTTGTTGTTAGTGTATAGGAAAGCAAGAGATTACTGTGCATTAATTGTGTATCCTGCAACTTTACCAAATTCATTGATTAGCTCTAGTAGTTTTCTGTTGGCATCTTTAGGATTCTCTATGTATAGTATCATGTCATCTGCAAACAGTGACAGTTTTACTTCTTCTTTTCCAATTTGTATTCCATTTACTTCTTTTTCTTCTCTGATTGCCATGGCTAGGACTTCCAAAACTATGTTGAATAGTAGTGGCGAGAGTAGACGTCCTTGTCTTGTTCCTGATCTTAGAGGAAATGCTTTCAGTTTTTCACCATTGAGAATGATGTTTGCTGTGGGTTTGTCATATACGGCCTTTATTATGTTGCGGTAGGTTCCCTCTATGCACACTTTCTGGAGAGTTTTTATCATAAATGGGTGTTGAATTTTTTCAGAAGCTTTTTCTGCATCTATTGAGAGATCATATGGTTTTTCTTCTTCAATTAGTTAATATGGTGTATCACATTCATTGATTTGAATATATTGAAGAATCCTTTCATCCCTGGGATAAATCCCACTTGATCATGGTGTATGATCCTTTTAATGTGTTGTTGGATTCTGTTTGCTAGTATTTTGTTGAGGATTTTTGCATCATATTCATCAGTGATATTGGTCTGTAATTTTCTTTTTTTGTAGTATCTTTGTCTGGTTTTGGTATCAGGGTGATGGTGGCCTCATAGAATGAGTTTGGCAGTGTTCCTTCCTCTGAAATTTTTTGGAAGAATTTGAGAAGGATGGGTGTTAGCTCTTCTTTAAATGTTTGATAGCATTCACCTGTGAAGCCATCTGGTCCTGGACTTTTGTTTGTTGGAAGATTTTTAATTACAGTTTTAATTTCATTACTTGTGATTGGTCTGTTCATATTTTCTGTTTCCTCCTGGTTCAGTCTTGGAAGGTTATACGTTTCTAAGAATTTGTCCATTTCTTCCAGGTTGTTCATTTTATTGGCATAGAGTTGCTTGTAGTAGTCTCTTATGATGCTTTGTATTTAAGCAGTGTTCTTTGCAACTTCTCCTTTTTCATTTCTAATTTTAGTGATTTGAGTCCTCTCCCTCTTTTTCTTGATCAGTCTGGCTAAAGGTTTATCAATTTTGTTTATCTTCTCAAAGAATCAGTTTTTAGTTTCATTGATCTTTGCTGTGGTTTTCTTTGTTTCTATTTCATTTATTTCTGCTCTGATCTTTATGATTTCTTTCCTTTTACTAACTTTGGGTTTTGCTTGTTCTTCTTTCTCTAGTTCCTTTAGGTGTAAGGTTAGACTGTTTATTTGAGATTTTTCTTGCTTCTTGAGGTAGGCTTGTATTGCTATAAACTTCTTTCTTAGAACTGCTTTTGCTGCATCCCATAGGTTTTGGATCATCGTGTTTTCCTTGTAATTTGTCTCTAGGTATTTTTTGATTTCCTGTTGATTTCTTCAGTGATCTCTTGGTTATTTAGTAACGTATTATTTAGCTTCCATGTGTTTGTTTTTTACATTTTTTTCCCTGTAATTGATTTCTAATCTAATAGCATTGTGGTCAGAAAAGATGCTTGATATGATTTCAATTTTCTTAAATTTACTGAGGCTTGATTTGTGACCCAAGATGTGATCTGTTTTGGAGAATATTCCATGTGCACTTGAGAAGAAAGTATATTCTGCTCTTTTTCAATGGAATGTCCTATAAATTTCAAGTAAATCTATCTGTTCTATTGTGTCATTTAAAGCTTGTGTTTCCTTATTAATTTTCTGTCTGGATGATCTGTCCATTGGTGTATGTGAGATGTTATCTGGTCTATTTTGTCATTTAAAGCTTGTGTTTCCTTATAAATTTTCTGTCTGGATGATCTGTCCATTGGTGTATGTGAGATGTTAAAGTCCCCCATTATTATTGTGTTACTGTCAGTTTCCTCTTTTATAGCTGTTATAGCTGTATTGAGGTGCTCCTAGGTTGGATGCATATATACTTATAATTGTTATATCTTCTTCTTGGATTGATCCCTTGATCATTATGTAGTGTCCTTCCTTGTTTCTTGTAACATTCTTTATTTTAAAGTCTATTTTATCTGATATGAGTATTGCTACACCAGCTTTCTTTTGATTTCCGTTTGCATGGAATATCTTCCTCCATCACTTTCAGTCTGTATGTGTCCCTAGGTCTGAAGAGCGTCTCTTGTAGACAGCATATATATGGGTCTTGTTTTTGTATACATTCTTCGAGCCTGTGTCTTTTGGTTGGAGCATTTAATCCATTCACGTTTAAGGTAATTATTGACACGTACGTTCCTATTACCGTTTTCATAATTGTTATGGTTTGTTTTTGTAGGTCCTTTTCTTCTCTTGTGTTTCTCACTTACAGAAGTTCCTTTAGCATTTTTTGTAGAGCTGGTTTGGTGGTGCTGAATTCTGTTAGCTTTTGCTTGTCTGTAAAGCTTTTGATTTCTCCATTGAATCTGAATGAGATCCTTGCCGGGTGGAGTAATCTTGGTTGTAGATTCTTCCCTTTCATCACTTTAAATATATCGTGCCACTCCCTTCTGGCTTGTAGAGTTTCTGCTAAGAAGTCAGCTGTTAACCTTATGGGAGTTCCCTTGTATGTTATTTGTCATTTTTCCCTTGTTGCTTTGAATAATTTTTCTTTTTCTTTACTTTTTTTCAGTTTGATTACTATATGTCTCGGTGTGTTTCTCCTTGGGTTTATCCTGCCTGGGACTGTCTATGCTTCCTGGACTTGGGTGGCAATTTCCTTTCCCGTGTTAGGGAAGTTTTCAACTATAATCTCTTCAAATATTTTCTCGGGTCCTTTCTCTCTCTCTTCTCCTTCTGGGACCCCTATAATGCGAATGTTGTTGCATTTAATATTGTCCCAAAGGTCTCTTAGGCTGTCTTCATTCTTTTTTCTTTATTCTGTTCTGCGACGGTGAATTCCACCATTCTGTCTTCCAGGTCACTTATCCATTCTTCTGCCTCAGTTATTCTGCTACTGATTCCTTCAAGTGTAGTTTTCATTTCAGTTATTGTATTGTTCATCTCTGTTTGTTTGTTCTTTAATTCTTCTAGGTGTTTGTTCTTTAATTTTTCTAGGTGTTTGTTAAACATTTCTTGCATCTTCTCGATCTTTGCCTCCATTCTTTTTCCAAGGTCCTGGATCATCTTCACTATCATTATTCTGAATTTTTTTTCTGGAAGGTTGCCTATCTCCACTTCATTTAGTTGTTTTTCTGGGGTTTTATCTTTTTCCTTCATCTGGTACATAGCCCTCTGCCCTTTCATCTTGTCTATCTTTCTGTGAATGTGGTTTTTGTTCCACAGGCTGCAGGATTGTAGTTCTTCTTGCTTCTGCTGTCTGCCCTCTGGTGGATGAAGCTATCTAAGAGGCTTGTGCAAGCTTCCTGATGGGAGGGACTGGTGGTGGGCAGAGCTCAGTAAAACTTTAATCCGCTTGTCTGCTGATGTGTGGGGCTGGATTCCCTCCCTGTTGGTTGTTTGGCCTGCAGCGACCCAGCACTAGAGCCTACCCAGCTCTTTGGTGGGGCTAATGGCAGACTCTGGGAGGGCTCACGTCAAGGAGTACTTCCCAGAACTTCTGTTGCCAGTGTCCTTGTCCTCATGGTGAGCCACAGTCACCCCTTGCCTCTGCAGGAGACCCTCCAACACTAGCAGGTAGGTCTTGATCAGCCTCCTATGCGGTCACTGCTCCTTCCCCCTGGGTTCTGGTGCACACACTACTTTTTGTGTGCCCTCCAAGAGTGGAGTCTCTGTTTCCTCCAGTCCTGTTGAAGTCCTGAGTCAAATCCCGCTAGGCTTCAAAGTCTGATTCTCTAGGAATTCCTCCTCCTGTCGCCGGACCCCCAGGTTGGGAAACCTGACATGGGGCTCAGAACCTTCACTCCAGTGGGTGGATCTGTGCTATAAGTGTTCTCCAGTTTGTGAGTCACCCACCCAGCAGTTATGGGAGTTGATATTATTGTGATTGCGCCCCTCCTACCATCTCATTGCAGCTTCTCCTTTGTCTTTGGACATGGGGTATCTTTTTTGGTGCATTCCAGTGTCTTCCTGTCATTGATTGTTCAGCAGTTAGTTGTGATTCCAGTGGTCTCGCAAGACGAAGTCTATTCGTTCTTAACTTAACCAAGTTTCTTAACTGTCTATTCATTAGTTTTCTCATCTGTAAAATGGGATAATTATTTTAATAATGAAATACTTCATTAAGTTATTGTAAGGATTAAATAAAACAAAGCAGGTAAATCACTCACCGCAGTGCCTTGTTAGTATAAATTCAGCAAAAGTTATCTTCTCTTTTTTTTTTTTTTTTTTTTTGCGGTACACGGGCCTCTCACTGTTGTGGCCTCTCCCTGTTGTGGCCTCTCCCGTTGCGGAGCACAGGCTCTGGACGCGCAGGCTCAGCAGCCATGGCTCACGGGCCCAGCCGCTCCGCGGCATGTGGGATCCTCCCGGACCGGGGCACGAGCCTGTGTCCCCTGCACTGGCAGGCGGACTCTCAACCACTGCACCACCAGGAAAGCCCTACTCATTTTTAAAATGTGCCAATTTGGTGGAAAATGGAGCACTTACTGTCTTAATGTGCACTTCATAAAATATTTCTGGGCTCTCATATATATTTGCTCATTTAATTCTCACAGCATTCATGTTACATAGTAAGTATTATTATCCACATTTACCAGGTAAAGTTGCTGAGGCTCAGTGAGGGTGTTAACTTGTGAGAGGTCACATTTCCAGGAGGTGGCAGAACTGGACTTTAAACTTAGGACTTTGAACCCAGGTTTCTTTCTACTGTGCCACAGATGCCTGCAGTTTTGTTATACTTCAGCTCTATTTAGTTTTATTACTCTCAAGTATATAAAGAAACTCAAATTAGGTTGTAAATAATCAGACATGATTAAAGATCAAAAATATATGAATTAGATGTAATTAAAAATCAGATGTCTATAAATCAGTGCTTTGGATGTGTTAAAGAATTCTTGAAAGGATTGTCATACAAGTTTCAACACACTTCTTGAAATCTTGTTTGTGCTATCATTGAAAATTATACAAAACAAAGGTAAACATCAGCTTAGTTCTTAACCAAACTATTACAAGTACCAATGATCTGAATTATTGAGCTTTTGCTATAAAATCAAAAGCAGTTTTGCTTCTAATGTTGATTAATATTGACTGAAAGGAGAACTGTTTGCAGAAAATTATAAGCAGTTATAATAAACATATATAAAGATGTTAGAACCATATGTATCATATTACAGTGATATATAGCATATAATTATTTCTTGCTTTTTTTTAAAGCTCTAAATTGAATAACTTATAACCTACAGCTAAATATATGTATGTATCATAATAATTTTGAGTGGAAAATTATTTGTCACAGGTGTCAACATGAAAACTTAGTAGAACTACTTGGTTTCTCAAGTGATGGAGATGACCTCTGCTTAGTGTATGTTTACATGCCCAATGGTTCATTGCTAGACAGACTGTCTTGCTTGGTAAGATGTTTGTTCATCACATTGTTAGGCTTTATGTTTCTGTGTTGGGATACTGATATTTACTTTGTGACAGGATCATTTAAACTGTATTAGTCTTAATATTTTTCCTGGTCTGTGAAAACTATACAGTTGGTATGTAAACAACTGGAATTGCCTAGCAGGTGATAATCTAAAATGTAAAAATATCAGTCAAGGCTAGACTTTGAAGATGCTCTTATATATTTTTATTGTTAAATAAGAAATACTAATCCCCATTTGATTTTATTTAGAGATTATTTTTTAACAACTTAAAAAGTGATATTTGTAAATTCTTAGCAATGTAATATAATTGTCAGTAGCTGCTTAGAAAAAATCTTATTGTATATTTTCATAGATTTTTTTTATCCTCCTCTTTTTTTTTAATTGGTTTGTTTCTTACTTCATAAGGATGATACTCCACCACTCTCTTGGTGCAAAAGATGCAAGATTGCTCAGGGTGCAGCTAATGGCCTCAGTTATTTACATGAAAACCATCATATTCATAGAGATATTAAAAGGTAAATGCTACCTTTACAAAGCTTTAGGAAAACTGTCTTAAAGAATAATTTTCTCTCACTCTTTCTATTCACTATTCACATGCACGTCTTAACCTGGAGCACTCCATGAAAGCTCTCCTCACTAAGGATGTCTGTAATCTGCCTTATTTCAAACCCAGTGACCTATTTCCAGCATTCATCCTAATTTACCTTTTTAAAAAGAATAGTATGTTTTTCTGTTCTTCTTGACCATTTTTGCTATGTCAAGATTATTTTCCTTCTTATTTTCTGGATCACTGCTCTTTTCTGAATCACTTTTATCCTCCACAGGTACATTTCAGTTATCTTTCTTGTTATGTATTTAGTTAGTTAACAAATATTAGTTGAACACTTACGACATGATAGGTACTGTAGATGGTATAGTTAGCAAAAGTAGCATTTGTAGCATCTGACAGCAATCAAATAATCACAAAATAATAACAGAACTTTAGTGTATAGTCTATAGTATTAGTATAAAGAAGAGTTCCCTGAGGAAATGATATTTAAGCTGAGATCCAAAGAATGAACAGGAAATAAGTAGGCACAATTTGAGGGCAGCCACAGAAAATGGGGAAAGAGCATTCTAGGAAGAAGGAACCACATATGTGAGACCAGTGTTGAAAGGGAACGTGGGAGCATGAAGAATTACAGGAAGTGAAATAAATGACTGAAGTGCGGAAATTCAAGGGGTGATTGATGTAAGATAAAATTATGGAAGTAGGCAGAGAGCTAAGCCCTGTAGGACCTAATAGACCAAAATAAGGACATTAATTTTATCACAGGTGTAATCAGATGCCATTGAAAAATTGTAAGTAAGAATGTGGCACCACATTTAAGTTTTGAGAAGATCACTTTGACTTGAGTGTGGAGAACAGTTTGTAAGAAGGGGTAGCTTGGAGCCTATCATAGAAGGCTTGGTGGTAGCAGTTCATATGAAGAGACATGAACAGATTTGAGAGCTTAAGATGGCAAGTCTTGCTGATTCTTGGCTGCAGGGGCATCAGGGAGAGTGACATATCAGGAGTGACACCAGGATTTATGGCTTCCAGAACTGAATTCTGGAATGACTGTGACATGATTCACTTATAGAGAAAGCACTGAAAGAGGACCAGGTTTGGGGTGGAAAATGTGAGTTCTCTTTTGTGCATGTTGTGTTAGAGGTTCCTTTAAGATATAGAAGTGAGTAGAGATGTTAATCAGTGTGATGTACATGTTGGAGCTGAAAGAAGTCTGAGCTGAAGACATCAATTTGTGTATTACTTGCATATGGGTGTTAATTGAAGAGCTATCATATGGTTGTCTTCACTTTAAGAGAGAACTAGATTAGGAAAAGTTCCCAAGATTTAGTACTGAGGAAATTCAAGACTTAATGGCCAAGTAGAAGAGAATGAGTCTAGAAAGGAATCTAAGAAAGTATTGCAAGTAAGCTGAAAACCAGGAGAGTGTGGTATCCCTGAGAACAAGGAAAGAGAGTTTCCCTAGAAGGACTAGTCAAAAGTGTCAATTGCTTTTTTAGAGGTCAGGATAAGGACTGAAAAATATGGCATTTTAAAAAAAATTTTTTAAATGAGGCATTTGATTAGTGCCATGAAGGTCCTTAGTGACTTAATGGAGACCTACTTCCATGTAGTAATTGGGTCAGAATTCAGGTTGTAGTTGAGCAGAGAATGGGAGCGAGAAAACTGAGAGGTGAGTATAGACAGTCTGATAAGACGTTTAGCCCATGAAGAGGGATAACTGGAAATTAGTGTGTCATTCAGGAAGCTTTTTTTTTAAGATGGCAGAGACTAAAGCATGTTTTTGTGTCTATGGGAAGAAGGAGGTGATAGAACAGAAGAGAGAAATGAGATAATTTATAGCATAAGGTTCCTGAGAATGTAGAAGGGAGTCCAAGTAGAGGGACTAGCCTCAGATAAGAGAAGAGACACCATCTCCCATCCCTTACACATTGGTGTATTCCAGTTGGTGTGTTCTTACCTCATCGTCTCTTTGGTTCATCCTACATATTCTTGCTGAGTGATATATTGACTTTAACTTCTACCTCTATGTGGGCAACTCTCAAATCGGTATCATTAGCCTCCAGTCCTATATTTTCAGTGTTTACAGACCAAATCACCCCACCAAGATGTCCCACAGCAGCCCGTAAGTCAACATGTCAGAAATCACTCATTCCTCTTCCAACACAAGTTCTTCCTTCTGTATTTCTTTCCTAATCAAATGAAGTCAGTATTCATCCTGTCTCCCAAGCTAAAGACTTTCTCATTCCGCATATCATACAAATTACAAAGTTCTATTGAGTGTGCCTCAAAATTTGCACCTCCTTTTTCTCCCCAGCCTTTATTTACACTCTATCTCTTGTTTGCTTTATTACAAACTTTCCTGGTCATCCTTTAACCAGTCTGTACCAGTTCTCATCTATGCAGTACTATACTGACAGGTTGTGGTCCTAAAAATCAAGTCTGATAACATCAATTCCCTACTATGAACCCATTAGCTGGTATCCTGCTGCTCACAGGATAAAGTTCAAGCTCTCCTCATGTTCCACTGACACCAGTTTCTTCAAATTGATCATATGTTTTTTGTTTTCATCACTGTGTTCATGTTGCTCCATTTATCTGAGATGCCTTTCTTTCCTTCTTTTAATCTCAACTTGTAACAGTCCTTCAAGACTATGCACTCTTTTCACCTTCTACTTGGAATTTTCTGCAGTTCTTCCAGACACATGGTTGTTCTCTCAGAATTTTGTGCCTAATATCACCATTATGAATACTTACTGGATTTTAAAAAATTATTCCTATACCTTTGTTACAGATAAGATTCGAAGATAGCCCCCATGCCCAGCCCTGAGCTTAAATACTATAAAACATTGGGGGTCCTCAATAAAGTTTTGTTGAATGAAAGTATGAGTGTAGGAGCACATGCATAAAATGAATGAATGAAGGTCTTTTAGCCATATTCTTTCCTCTTCAAAAGATTTCAGATAATACCCCCCAAGAAATGAAATAAATAATTAAGAAACTTTAGTTGAAAATTTGTTTTTAAATGAATTGGGATATTTTAGGAAAGGAATTAAGAAGGGTGCTTTAGGACACTTTGAGGGAAGTTACCTTGTAATAAATTATTTGTGAAATAATAAAAATATCTCTCACTAATATCAACAGCTTTATTTCACTTTTATTCTCCTTAGATTTTCCCTCAAGAAACAATAAGGAAAAGAAGACAATTTTATTTCTCTTTAGCTTTAATCTGAAATTCTCATTTGTTTACACAAATTGCAGGCTTTTATGATGTATATTATAAAGTGGGATACTGTATAAATACAAACATTCATACACCTACCTAAGGAACTATTTGATTTGCTTGAAAAGAAAAACTTTTTTTCAGTGCAAATATCTTACTAGACGAAGACTTTACAGCCAAAATATCTGACTTTGGGCTTGCACGGGCTTCTGAGAAGTTTGCCCAAACAGTCCTGACAAGCAGAATTGTGGGAACAACAGCTTACATGGCACCAGAAGCTTTGCGAGGAGAAATAACAGCCAAATCTGACATCTACAGCTTTGGTGTGGTAAGTTTCATATATATATATATGTACACACACACACACACACACACACACATACACACACATATAAAATAATATATATATAATTAGTAACAATAATCATTCTGGCTGTACTTGTGAAATTGAAATAGAATATTTTGAATACACCTGTGTTGCTTAGCTCTCTTACATAAAGATTAAAATTGTTCACTTTAACCTCTAGTTAAATGAGAAAGTTATAAAAACTACTCTGAATTTGTAAAACTTTTAAATTGATTTCTGAAATTACTGCAAGAAATAACTTTTTGCCACATGAATTAATATGAAACTTGAATTAATGCATAAAACAAATTGTGTCATACAGTATGCACTTTAATGTCATGTTTTAAAAATGAAATATTTTTTGAAGGAAATATGCTTTGGCATTTTCTGATCTACCAGTCTGTTCCTAATAACTTTTATTATGGTATGAGGAGTGGATGGGAGTGGTTGGAGAAATTGGGTGCTTCTTTATCTTATTTATTCATATGTGTTTGATTTACGGATATTTATCTTCATAGTACTGTGAAGTTAAGGCACAGGGTTCTAGGATATGCCTGAGGTTTAGAAAATAATATTCTCCTAAGAACCAGAGAAAATTATTCTTGTGAAAAATCCTCTGCAAGACAGGAAAAGCAGTGTCCAGAACACATGTTGAGGGGGTGCTGATTGTTTAGTAAGTTGCCAGTAGAAAAGAACTGCTTGTGGGTATGGGTGGGATCCAAGGTGTCCGGGAAGAAAGAGTGGTCAGAAATGACCACAGCTCGTGTTCTTTCCGCTTTCATGCCTAAAGGGCATAATGCAGTGTGTGGAAATTGTCCATCAGATTTCATAATCAAGAGTTATGTTCCTTCTAGTTTCTATATGTTGTCTTGAGTCATATTAATGGATTTTACTTTCTTCTTAGGTTTTACTAGAAATAATAACTGGACTTCCAGCTGTGGATGAACACCGTGAACCTCAGTTATTGGTAATTGAAAGATTTCAGTTTTTCCAGTCCTTTTCTGTATGCATTTAGAATCTAAATTTCTGTGGGTAAATTTGGTATCTAGAAATGTCATTTTCTATTGGCAGTCTTTCTGTTGGCAATTACGTAGTGGCATATGGAAAGAGCATCAAGTATTTCTAATCTCAGCTCTGCCTTGAAATATTTGTGAAGCTTGGAAAAGACACATATATTCTATGTTCTAGTTTCTTTGTGTCTAAAATCACAATAGGGCTATATGATTTATGAGGTCTCCTCCAGTATATGTTTATTTTGTTACTTTCATGGTGATTACTAATAGCAGAGAGGAAAAGCAACATTTGCTTCCTTTGAAATTTATATCAGAATAGAATTGCTAATAAAATTATTTATCCATTTCTATTATGGAGTATTTTTTAATAAAGTTATCATAGAAAATTTTACCTGTGTGTTATATTAGGCATTCATTGACGATTACATAAATAGACTAACTGAATGCTAAAACTATAGGAAAATTATGCCATGCCTTTTTTTTCCTATATATTAAATTTTAAGCACTTGGAGAGTCTTCTAATAAAATTAAAGACTTACAGAAATACCTAGTACTATATATAAGTTTTTCTTAAAATTAGTTAAATAACTACACTGACTTTATTCTAATTTATGTGTTCTAATGGAACAAGCCAGTGTGACAAATTCAGACAACATGTGTATACCAGATTATTCCCCTAGAATGAGGATTAGAAAGTCAAAAGGTATAATATATTTGCTCAAAGGCTTGGTGCCATACTTTTAAGAAATACCATAAGTATAATATCTCTATATTACAATATTGCTACAAGTGTCCCTTATAAAACTATATATTACAAAGCTTTCCATGGGTTCCTGGATATGTACTAATGAATATTACATGCTATATAGTATTTCACATTAAAATATATTTATAAAACATAGTTGTGAAAAGTTAATATTTTTGTAATATTTCATAATATTTTACAGTAGCACATAGTGAAATTTTGTCTTATCAAAGAAATAAAATCCTCTGTCCCATTGGTTCTTGGAGGTCAGGAAAGAAGCCTGGGCTGGAGTTACAATTTTTGAGCTGTTCGTGTACAGGCATGCCAAAGTTTTGTGTGTTGATTGGATTATACAGAGAAAGTGTGTAGGTGAAAAATATAGGAGGAAAAAATTACCGCAAAGTAGGGTTTTAAATGACAAATTTATTCTCTCATAGTTCTGGAAGCCAGAAGTCTGAAATAAAAATTTTGTCAGGGCTACATTCCCTCTGGAGACTCTAGGGGAGAGTCTTCCCTTGCCTCTTCTAGCTTCCAGGGGCTGTTGACATTCCTTGACTTGTATGCACATCCCTCCAATTTCTGCCTCTGTGATCACATTGTCTTCTCCTTTGTGTCTTTTTTTTTCTTCTTTCTGTCTCTTAAACAGATGCTTGTCATTGGATTTAGGGCCCACCTGGGTAATCCAGGATGATCTCATCTCAAAATGCTTAGCTTAATTACATCTGCAAAGACCTTTTCTCCAAATACAGTCACATTCACAGGTTCTGGGGATTAGGACTTGGACATATCTTTTGGGGGCTACCGCTCAACCCACTACACCATCCTAGTCCTCCACCTCTCTCCCGATTGATTATCTTTTCATCGTGGCCCTGCCCCCTTTCTCTTCCTTGCTCTTTCTCTTTGATTCAACAGTGTGAGTACACATAGAGAAGTGTGCCTGTGCAGGGAGGGGCTCTGCATTCAGAGGCTGGAATCGCATCATCAGAAGCACAGCAAAGAAGCAGACCTCCTTGTGCTGGCCGCCAGTAAATACTGCTGAGTACATGAGAGCAATTAGCTCAGTCACATAAATACAAAAACCAATAGGCGGGTTTCCCTGGTGGCGCAGTGGTTGAGAGTCAGCCTGACAATGCAGGGGACACGGGTTCGTGCCCCGGTCCAGGAAGATCCCACATGCCGCGGAGCGGCTGGGCCTATGAGCCATGGCCGCTGAGCCTGCACGTCCAGAGCCTGTGCTCCGCAACGTGAGAGGCCACAACAGTGAGAGCCCCGCGTACCGCAAAAAAAAAAAAAAAAAAAAAAAAGGCAAATGGCTGAAAGTTTCTAGGAGGGAGGTATATATGTATGCATAAGTAAGTAAGTAAATAAATAGAGTTTCTCCTAGATGTCTTCAATTCTTAATAAGGTTACAACGGTAGATAGTAAACTAAGAGTAAGTGTTATTATGATGTAGATTAAATAATTTAAATGTATTCTTTTATAATATAATTGATAATATAGGTTAATTATAATATTATTTATTTATAAATGCATTTATAAATTTATCTGATTTGTTTCCCTTTTATTTGACACTCAAAGTTTTAACACTTGTCTTAAAGCTGGATATTAAAGAAGAAATTGAAGATGAAGAAAAGACAATTGAAGATTATATTGATACAAAGATGAATGACATTGATCCCACTTCCATTGAAACTATGTACTCTGTTGCCAGTCAATGTCTGCATGAAAAGAAAAATAAAAGACCAGACATTAAGAAGGTAATTTTTTTTACATATATTTAAAAAGTGAAGGAGGTGGGGTTTGTCATTTTTTCCTAAGTGTACATTTCAAACCAACTATTTAATGTGGTTCTTTTGTTTTTTCTATCTTTCTTTCTTTATAAAAGGTTCAACAACTGCTGCAAGAAATCACAGCTTCTTAAAACTTTACTGGAATAGACTCTTGGGTTTTTATATACAGCTATCTAAATCATTTTTTAAACTAAGATTTTTTTGTAAGCATTCTTCTTTACCTTTGACAAGGCAGCATGATGAAGTGCAGTGGTTATTAAAGCTTGTGTAGAAGCCCCAATATATAGAACAAACAAAAGTAGAGCCACTGTAGCAACACTTAGCCCTACTTTCACTCTGAGGTCTTACCGTAATCCCTGAGATCTCCTTGGAACCTTACCAAACACAGTATGGAAACTCAGAATTAACAAAAAAGAGGACTGAACTATAGGGTGAAAAGACCCTGGGCTGAAGCCTGACTCCACTACTAATTTTCTGTAAAGCTTTGGGCAACCTCTTAGCTGCTTTGAACCTTGGTTTTTTCACCTGTAACGTTGGACTAATTATCTACTGTGCCTCTCTGACAGGTAGTCATGAAAATCAAGTGATGCAGAATATGTACAGGCACTTTGTAACTTGTAAAGTGATATAAAATTTAATGTTTACATAAATGATTATAAAATCCTATTACAGTCATTTGTTTATAGGGTCATGTTCACAGTGTGCTATTTTAAGCAATCATTCACCATAAGCCAGTTATGCCCTGATGATACTCCCATGATGATATGGCCATTGTTAGATTATGTTATATGGGAAATTTGAAAGCATTTTGCAGATGCAGTTACAGTCCCTCATCAGCTGACTTTGACTGTCAATAAGGAGATGCTCCTTTGGGGGCTGGACCTAATAAGGTGAGCTTAGAAGAGCTTACAAGAAGTCCAAGAGATTCTCCTGTAGGCCTTGAGGTAAGCTACCATGTTGTAGGAAGGCCACATTGGCTAAGATCTATGGGTGGCCTTTAGGAGATGAAAGCTATCTTCCAGCTATCAGCCAGCAAGACAAAATTGGAACCTTCATTGTACAGCCTCAAGAAACTGAATTCTTCCAACAACCTAAATTAGCTTAAAAGAGTGCTCCAAACTTCAGATGATACCATAGCCCCCGCTGACACCTAAATTTCGGCCTTGTGAGAACCTCAGTAGCAAACATGGACTTCTGTGCCTGGACATGCAGAATTGTGAGATAATAAATAAGTTGCTATAAGCCACCAAGTTTGTGGTAATTTTTTATGCAGCAATAGAAAATGAATACAGATATTCTCATGATGATTCTCCAACAGGGATACCCCATCATGTTCACAGGTTCTGTCCACAATACCAAGTATCTGCAATTATTCATTCATTCAATAATCTTGGTATCATTAGTTCTTTCATTAACACACTCAAAACAAGAGTATGTAGAGTGAGCTATAGTAGAAGATGATCATCCTCTATATTGTACTGTTTAGACCTTCCTAAATGCTTTCTTGGGAAACAGAGATAGTATTGTTTTCAAATCACCTTTATAAACTAAGCATTTAAGCAAAAAACATTTGCTAGTTGAAAAGCAAAATAAATAAAATGACTTGGTCACATTAATCTCAACAGGAACTCACATAATTTGAGGCACAGTATGGCTTATAACCCTGAAAATAATAATGTTATTTTAAAATATAATGAGGGACTTCCCTGGTGGTCCAGTGGTTAAAACTCCATGCTCCCAATGCAGGGGACACGGGTTCGATCCCTGGTTGGGGAACTAAGATCCCTCATGCCCCGTGGCATGGCCAAATAAAATAAAATTATTAAAAAAAATTTTTTTAATAAAATATAATGGGGCTTCCCTGGTGGCGTGGGGCGGCCCATGAGTTAACTATTACTTGAAATAAAAGCATATATGTAAAATGCCATGGATGTAGCTGTGGTTATGGTCTGTGACCAAACCATATTAAAAATTTTTAAATGAGTAACCTGTTTCATTGATTTTGAAAATTTCACAGTATAATTTGGTAGATGTTTCCATTCCATCAAATGGAATTGATATCAGACTTTCCAAAATTAGGCATCGCTTCTCTCTCAGGATAAGACTGTACCTTAACTCTTTTGAGAGCCACAATACAGTCAATCCAAGATTCCAAAGCAAGATTCCACACGGTTTCATGCCTGATGGTGTGTGATGCATTGTGGACCCTTGAACTTGTGTGACTCACTTAACTCTAGGAATGAACAGCAGGGGGGTTGCCCTCAGCTTGCAGCTGAGCAGGACTTGACTAAAGTTCTGAGGACAATAATGTACAGGCTCTTTTCACTGTTTCCTCAAGGCAGAATTTAATGGCCTGTGGCATGGATCGAGAAAATATGAGAAATGATTAACAAGGACCTAGAAGAACTAAAAAACAAACAGTGATGGACAACACAATGAATGAAATGAAAAATACACTAGAAGGAATCAATAGCAAAATAACTGAGACAGAAGAATTAATAAGTGAGCTGGAAGACAGAATGGTGGAAATGACTGCCAAGGAGCAGAATAATTAAAAAAGAATGAAAACAGGGCTTCCCTGGTGGCACAGTGGTTGAGAGTCCGCCTGCCGATGTAGGGGACACGGGTTCGTGCCCCAGTCTGGGAGGATCCCAAATGCCACGGAGCGGCTGGGCCCGTGAGCCATGGCCACTGAGCCTGCACGTCCGGAGCCTGTGCTCGACAACGGGAGAGGCCACAACAGTGAGAGGCCCGCGTACAGCAAAAAAAAAAAAAAGAATGAAAAGAAATGAGGACAGTCTCAGAGACCTCTGAGACAACATTAAATGAACCAACATTTGAATTATGTGTCCCAGAAGAAGAAGACAAAGAGAAAGGGTCTGAGAAAATATCTGATGAGATTACAGTCAAAAACCCCATAACATGGGAAAGGAAATAGCCATCCAAGCTCAGGAAGCACAGAGAGTCCCATACAGGATAAATGCAAGGAGAAACACACCAAAGCACATATTAATTAAACTAACAAAAATTAAATTCAAAGAAAAACATTGAAAGCAGCAAGGAAAAAGGAAAAAATAACATACAAGGGAATCCCCATAAAGTTATCAGCTGATCTTTCAGCAGAAACTCTGCAGGCCAGAAGGGAGTGGCAGAATATAATTAAAGGAATGAAAGGGAAAAACCTATAACCAAGATTACTCCACACAGCAAGGATCTCATTCAGATCTGACAGAGAAATCAAAAGCTTTACAAGCAAGCAAAAGCTAAGAGAATTCAGCACCACCAAATCAGCCTTACAACAAATGCTAAAGGAACTTCTCTAGGTAGGAAACACAAGAGAAAAAAAAAAGACCTACAAAAACAAACCCAAAACAATAAAGAAAATGGTAATAGGAACATACATATCGATAATTACCTTAAATGCAAATGGCATAGATGTTCCAACCAACAGACACGGACTGATTGAATAGAAAGAAAAACAAGACTCATATATATGCTATCTCCAAGAGACCCACTTCAGACCTAGAGACACATATAGACTGAAAGTGAGGGGATGGAAGAATATATTCCATGCAAATGGAAATGAAAAGTAAGCTGGAGTAGCAATACTTATATCAGACAAAATAGACTTTAAAATAAAGACTGTTACAAGAGATAAGGAAGGACACTATGTAATGATCAAGGGATCAATCCAAACAGAAGATATAACAATTGTAAATATTTATGCACCCAACATAGGAGCACCTCAATACATAAGGCAAATGCTAACAGCCATAAAAGGGGAAATCGACCGTAACACAATCATAGTAGGGGACTTTAACACCCCATTTTCACCAATGGACAGATCATCCAAACTGAAAATATATAAGAAAACAGAAGCTTTAAATGACATTAAACAAGATGCACTTAATTGATATTTGTAGGACATTCCATGCAAAAACAACAGAATACACTTTCTTCTCAAGTGCTCATGGAACATTCTCCAGGATAGATCACATCTTGGGTCACAAATCAAGCCTCGGTAAACTTAAGAAAATTTAAATTGTATCAAGCATATTTTCTGACCACAACGCTATGAAATTAGAAAGCAATTACAGGAAAAATAGTGTAAAAAACACTAACAGTGGGCTTCCCTGGTGGTGCAGTGGTTGAGAGTCTGCCTGCTGATGGAAGGGACACAGGTTCATGCCCCGGTCTGGGAAGATCCCACATGCCACGGAGCGGCTGGGCCCATGAGCCATGGCCACTGAGCCTGCACGTCCAGAGCCTGTGCTCCACAACAGGAGAGGCCACAACAGTGAGAGGCCTGCGTACCGCAAAAAAAAAAAAAAAAGCAAACAATAAAAAACACAAACATATGGAGACTAAACAATATGCTACTAAATAACAAAGAGATCACTCAAGAAATCAAAGAGGAAATCAAAAACACATAGAAACAAATGACAATGAGAACACATGACCCAAAACCTATGGGATGCACCAAAAGCAGTCCTAAGAAACTTGACAGCAAATTAATCCTACCTCAAGAAAAAAGAAAAATCTCAAACAACCTAACCTTACACCTAAAGCGACTGGAGAAAGAACAAACAAAACCCAAAGCTAGTAGAAGTAAAGAAATCACAAAAATCAGAGCAGAAATAAATGAAATAGAAGTGAAGAAAACAGTAGCAAAAATTAATGAAACTAAAAGCTGGTTCTTTGAAAAGATAAACAAAATAGGTAAACCTTTAGCCAGACTCATCAAGAAAAAGAGGGAGAGGACTCAAATCAGTAAAATTAGAAATTAAAAAGGAGAAGTTACAACTGACACCACAGAAATACAAAAAATCATAAGAGACTACTACAAGCAACTCTATGCCAATAAAATGGACAACCTGGAAGAAATGGAAAAATTTTAAGAAAGGTGCAACCTTCCAAGACTGAACCAGGAAGAAATAGAAAATATGAACAGACTAATCACAAGTAATGCAATTGAAACTGCGATTAAAAATCTTCCAAAACGGGCTTCCCTGGTGGCGCAGTGGTTGAGAGTCCGCCTGCCGATGCAGGGGACATGGGTTCATGCCCCGGTCCGGGAAGATTCCACATGCCATGGAGTGGCTAGGCCCATGAGCCATGGCCGCTGAGCCTGCACATCCAGAGCATTTACAGGTTCCAGAAAATAGGACAAATCTCAATGAATTTCAAAATATTTAAATCGTACAAAGCATGTATTCCAACCACAGGAGAATGAAATTAGAAATTAATAACAGAAGGAAATTTGGGGAATTCACCAATATGTGTAAATTAAACAAAACACTCTTAAATAGCCAATGAGTAAAGAAGGAATCATGAGGCAAATTATAAAATACTTTGAGAGGAATGAAAAACACACAACAAAACTCATGCAGCAAAAGCAGTGCCCAAAGTAGACACAAAAATTTCCCCCCAGAATTCTAGCAAGCTGAATCCAGCAACATATAAATAGGATTACATACCAAAACCAAGTAGAATGTATCCCAGAAATGCAAAGTTGGTTCAGCATACAAAAATCAGTGACTATAAAACACCATTTAAATAGAATAAAAGACAAAACCCACATGATTACATCAATAGAGAAAGCATTTGACAAAATCCAACACTCACCAATTAAGAATAGAAGGTAACTTAACTTCCTCAATCTGATAAAGGCCATCTAAAACAAAATAAAACAAACACCCCCTCCCCCCATTAGTATCATATAGAATAGCCAAGAATAGCCAAAATATTATTTAAAAAAGAAGTACAAAGTTGAGGACTCACATTTCCCAGTTATGAAAATACAGTAATCAAAACAGTGTGATGCTGGCATAAGGACAGACATATAGATCAATGACATAGAATTGAAAGTCCAGAACTAAACTCTTACATATATGGTCAATCGTTTGCCAAGACCATTCCATGGAGGAAAGAATGTTTTTTTCAATAGATGGTGCTGGGACAATTGGATATCTACCTGGAAAAGAATGAGTAGGACCCTTACCTCACATCATATACAAAAATTAACTCAAAATGGGTGAAATACCTAAAGGTAAGAGCTAAAATTACAAAACTCTTAAAAGAAAACAGGTGTAAATATTTGTGACCCTGGATTAGGCAACTGTTTCTTAAATCTGACACCAAGAGTACAGAAAAAACAGAAAGAAAAAAAAGGATAAATTGGACTTCACCAAAATTCTAAACTTTTGTGTATCAAAGGACGTCACCCAAGAAAGTGAAAAGACAATCAATAGAATGGAATATGTGAAAATAATATGTGATTAGAATCTACTATCCAGAATATACAAAACACTCTTACAGGCAATAATAAAAATAATTTCAAAATAGGCAAAGGATTTGAATAGAAATTTCTCCAAGGAAGATATACAAATGGCCAATAAGCACATGAAAAGGTGCTCAGCAGCATTAGTCATTAGGGAAATACAAATCAAAACCACAATGAGATACCCCTATAGCTATTACAAATATTGGTGAGGATGTGGGGAAATTGGGAACTTTGTACATTGCTGATGGGAATATAAATGGTGCAGCCATTGTGGAAAATAGATTGGTAGCTCTTCACAAAGTTAAACATAGAATTACCAATGACACAGCAATTCCACTCCTGGGTGTGTATCCAAAAGAACTGAACACAGGTACTAAAAAAATACGTGTACACATCTGTTCATAGCTTCTCCCAGAACTGGCAAATGGTCCCAAGGAAGTAGTAGCCCTACATACTGGGTTCATCGCTTTGGATTTATGTTTTCTCCCATATCTTGGTTCTATATTTCATCACTACCTTAGTAGCACACTGATGCCTTTGAGCAGAATTTTTCCCCTAGTTTTCCTCAGGGAAAGGTTTGATCTGAATTACCCGATATTTTCCTAGTTTAAGTAGAATAATATTGATTCTATCCTGGATACTCTTCTTTCTAGACCTTTGTATCTTATCTACTTATGGAGTTTCAAATATCAGCCATATGCATATGGATAGATTCTTGTAGTTCTCATCTTTAGCCAACCAGTCTGAAATATATACCTTTCTCCCAAACAACTGCACTTCCTGGAATTTCTTGAACATGACATCTGTGTATCTGGGCATATGGTCGTCCATCTTTCTATTCCGCTTTGAATGCTCTTCCCTCTGCTGTCCCCCCGGCAAACTCATAACAGTTTTTTAAAATTCAATGCTGGTATCCACTCCACAGTCTTTTCTGATTCCCCATGCAGAAGTAGGTGCCTCTCCTCTGTGTTCCCACAGTATGCCAAGAATAATTAATAATAATAATGTTATGTACATTAATTTATAAACTTATAATTTTAAAAAATTATATGTTGCACTGTTTTTATTAAATAATTTAAGGACTATTAAAAATGCTTCCCCTATATTAACTTATCTCTCATAACAATCCTATGAATCTGATGACATTATTATTCACATTTTATAAATGAGGAAATTGAAGTGAAGTAACTTGCCCAAGATTATGCAGCTATTAAATTGCAGAGCTGGAATTTTAACTCAGGGATCTGACATCAGCCTGTAAACCTTTACTATACTCTCTGTCATCATATTGATCATAATCATCTTCTCTGTCATTTGCTGGGCTAACTGTTAATGCCAAGCATTATGTTAAAGGGCATGATCACATTTTAGAGCTCTATAATGTAGGTCCCATTTTTTTCTTATTGAGGAAATTGATGCCCCCAAATTTAAGTAACTTCTCCCTTATGTTCATTGTGTTAGATTGCAATTCTCCACTCTTCCCTAGATCCATGCCCTTTACAATATGGTTTTGTAATTCTTCCCATCAAGAGGTAAATTTCATTTTCCTAGTCCTTATATCCAGAATGGCCTTGTAATTTGCTGTGGTCAACAGACTGCAGGAAAAGTGACGTTTCAGTTCCAAGCCTGGGCCTCCAGAGCCACTGTGCACCACTTTTCACTTTCTCTGTCATGGGACGCTGCCACTGCCATGAGAACAAGCCAGGGCTAACATGCTGCTGCTGAAACCATGCTCAGCAGAGAAAAGTCATCTCAGATGAGGTCATCCCAGACCAGCCAACCTGCCAGCAGACCACAGATGTGAGAGAGGTCAGCCAACCGAAGACATGTAGAAAATAATTGCTGTTTTAAACCCCTACATCTGGGGGTAATTGGTCATGCATTAGTATGGTAGCAATACATAACTGATTCAGTCATATAGCCAGGAAGTGACAGCATCTCTCTCTCTCTCTCTCACACCCACACACACACACACGTGTGCAAAAATATGATCCATGTGCTCTTATCCATACAGCTTGATAATAGGAGAATAAGAAATTAATTTAACCCCCATTCATGAAGGCATGAATGTGGAGGGGGCACAGGGAAACCAGCACAGGAGGTAACATAGGAAGGAAGAGGAGGGGAGGGGCCACGAAGAACTTTCCAACCCCTTCAAACTGACTTGCCCTCTCTCTGTCCCTTTCCTTTTTTTTTTTTTTGCGGTACGCGGGCCTCTCACTGTTGTGGCCTCTCCCGTTGCGGAGCACAGGCTTCGGACGCGCAGGCCCAGTGGCCATGGCTCACGGGCCCAGCCGCTCCGCGGCATGTGGGCTCTTCCCGGACCGGGTCACGAACCCGCGTCCCCTGCATCGGCAGGCGGACTCTCAACAACTGCGCCACCAAGGAAGCCCTGTCCTTTTCTTAAGAGACCCATCCCTCGACCCCTCCCTCTTCCCTCCCCCTCCCCCAGACCTGGAGGATCCTTCAGAGGGAGGTTCAGACCTCTTTCTCTTCCTTTGCTGGTGTAAGCCATGGTGGTGTGTGCTTCTGTGTGAGAAGTAGGTTTTTGAAGTTCCTGTTCTTTCCGTTCCCAAGTCTCTGGGGCTGAAAAGGAGGAAAAGATATTAGTTATCAGATTTTTAAAATGTAAATAAAATATACTCCCCCCCACACCTCAGAAAAGCACCTCTTCCTGTTAAGCGTCCGGAGGTTTATAAGGCACTACCACCAGACTGGATTCTAGCAAATGCAGATGGTAGTGGATCAGCATTAGCCATTGAGTAGAACTTAGCCTTTGGTCTTTCCAGAACAGAGTCAGTTGAATGAGGATCCCCACGGGAAGACACTTGCTGCTCAGGAATGAGTCAGTACTGGAGTCTCCTGGGGTAGAACCTATAATCTTCCGAGGGCAAGAGGTTGTGTCAGTGCTAGTGATGTTTGCTCTGCCCAGAAATACAGCAGCAGAGGCCAGAGCCTCTGTGCTGAACCTACCACTGCTTCAATGTGCTCCCTTCCCCACTGTCCAAGGAAAGGTAAAATCTCATTCTTTTATTTATTCAACAAATAAAATATCCACTATGTCCGAGACACTGTTCCAGGTGCTGAGGATGCATCAGTGAATAAAACCAAGTCTCTTTCCTCCATCAAACTTGTATTTTAGTGGAGGAGACAACCAATATATATACATAGATATATAATTCCTAAGTGCTTTGAGGAAAAATAAAGCAGATTAAGGTGAGAGGACAGGGAGTACACTTGAGCAGAGACCTGCATTGAGGGAGGAAGACACGTAGATATTGGGGTAGAGGAAGCCAGTGTGAGGAACAGTACACTCAGCGTTCCTGAGGCAGCAGTGTGCCTGGTCCTTCAGAGGTCCAGCCAGCAGCTGAGCTGCAGCAGACTGATCAAGGGAGGTGGAGATAGCCATGGGCCAAGTCATGCAGAAGTTAGTGGGCAAGAGTGAGGGCTACATTTTTTTCTATGAGATGTTACCTTTCATCGTAACCACTATAGACAAATATACAGGAATACTTAGAAAGTTTGTTGACTGAACGGGGGGAAACCCTCACTTTATATCATTTAAGACAAACTGTACCCAGTCATGGCTACACATGAATCATCTGTGTTACTATGTGACTCCTGGGCCCACTTACTCATCAAAATCTCTGGAGATGAAGCCCCAGAATCAGTACTTAAAAAAAAACTCCAATCCTCATAACATATGGTTGTATATGCAAAGAAAACGTGTGAAAGGATTTATACCAAACTACAATATGAACCTCAGGCACATGATTTTAGTTCTGAGTAGAAATGCCATAAAGAATTTAACTTTTTAAAATAGTTCTCAAAATCAGACCTTTTAAGGACAGTTCTGTCTTGGTGAAACTGCTACCAAAGACATCCATCTTGTAATATAGCTCTAATAAAAAGGATCAATTTGATACTGAATTGCAAACTGGAATGCACTCAGTATTTGCTGGGTGAATGTCTTTTAACAGCTTACTGTCAAGTATGTCGGTCACCCTATTGTACTGGGTTGCTGCTATCACAGTAGGAACTAACTCATGACGTTTCCATTACTGCTGCAGTAGTGGAAAAGTTCTAATCTACGAAAGCACTCTGTTGACACAACTTGCTTAGGTTTCAAACTATTTAGAATCCTTTTTGATTTAGATAGGTTAATTAACAAATAGATGAATGGGCTATCTAACCTATCACCAGGTATTGCATTATGCAGACTTATCCAAAAAAAAAAAACAAGGTTATACTAGAAAACCAACTTAGTACACCATTTAGAGAAAAAAATTTTATTGCAATATAAAACGCACTTATAAAATGTCCACAGAAGGCATGTAATTCTTCACTGCTATATAAATTCACTGGGAATACTTTATTCACCTTCTATTGTTATGATGACATCACCTAAAACATAAACGATGAGTTATACTCTATAACAAATGCATCATTGATTTTCAACAATCATTGGTTTAATAATAATTAGTTTAAGATTATATAATCACATCTATATTCTGGAATGTCCACTTACTTTCATGTAGTGTAATAGAGTTTAAGAGCATAATTGCACATGGATGGTAGAGAAAAACATTCACTACTAAATTATTTTATACCTTCATGACAGGTTAACTTTCTTCCTGACCGAAAATAACAGCTTCAGCAGCTTGGCCTATGGTCGACAACACAGCTCCAGGATTCTCAATGCAGTAGTTTGTGTGTATGTGTGTCTATGTGTGCACCCACGGAAAAACTTAAACTACATCTTTCATAAACAAGTGCAACATTACCGTCAATTATTTTGCATTATAGTCTGATTATTTGTAAACAAACAAAACCCCACACACTCTTAATTCTAGAAAACAAAAAAATCTGTCAACTCATAATTATTCTAACATGCTTTTAGTTGAACACACATTGAATTTCTGAAAGGTGCATAGATTACCTTAGATAATAAAGTGTAAAAATGAGTGTTTCATATTTTATACTATGAAATGTACATTTCTGGTATCTGTTCTATGCAGCATAAAGTTTAGATCAAGAAATTCTAAATCCCGGATCCCCACAGTTCGTTTAGAAAAGTCCTCTAAATTATGGCTCTTGCAGCAGGTTTATCAGATTAAACATGGTGAAGTTTTCTAGCTCCCTCTATTTCAAGTATCAGAGAAAAGGAGGCTCAAAATCTCTGTAGGTTGTAATTGAAAATGCAAAGCTGTTGAAAACAGTTAACTGTGTTTTGAAATAAGATATAAATTGAAACAAGATTTGTTTATCTGTGTTAGGCTGATGAGTACTAGGACTTTAAAATAATTTTGTTAAATCTGAATATTTGCCTATAAATATATGGTTTTAGAGAGAAATCAATCGGTTTAAAACTTTTTCAATATTGTTGACTTTAGTTTTGTTTGCTTTTGAATGATATTAATTTAATATTCAACTGGACATAAATATTTGGTCTCACACTACCTATAATGAAATGACTTACTTTTGAAATGGAAAATTTTTAAAGCACTAGAAAGAGCATTTACTGAAGCAGTTTCAATGTGTCTTTCAACATCATCAGAAATCCTGAAGTATATATCTGGTACCCTTAATGTTTCAGAGTGAGTTGATTTTCTGAAATTTTAATGCCATTTAAAAAATGAAAAAGTCAAATAGAAAAGACTGCTGCAATAAAGCACTGTTTCTAAAAGTTGTAGACATGATCTCACAGTCTGAGTGAGCACTGCTCTTCAGAGCACCTTTTCCTAGGCACATGAAGTTTTCAGCTTAGAAAATAATCTAATCTGGTCCTTAACATATTCATTAAGTGGAATGAATATTTTAAGGTCTTCCTCTCTCCCTTGAAGAAAAAAAAGTGATGTATCACCGAAGAGTAATAAGAATTTTATCTTACTTTAGATTTTCTGGAATTGGCCCAACTCTATAAAATTTTAAGAACTATGTGAAAGTGTGGAATCATCACTCTATGAAAACTGTGATGAAATTAAACATCATTATGTCAAACCCTTTTCTAGCTTTAACTCAAAAATGGAAATCATGAGTCTTCTATAACATTAATTTAAAAACACACAGAAGTGAAAAGTGCTGATTTTCAAAAAGTACAATTTTTTCCCCTACTATACATCAACGTGGAATGATTTCAGTTCTCCTGTACTAAAAGCTGGACTTTAAAAAAAACTAGTATTGTAATAATTTTAATCAGTAGTGGCTTCAGTTTCAGCTGGACCCCTAATTAGTCTTCGAATTCCTCTTTTTCCTGAAGGACCTTTTGGTTTTGCAAAACTTTGTTTATGTGCATGCTGCTTGGGGTGTACTTCTTCATAAAGGAAGTCTGCAGTCAACTCATCCCCATTGTCTATCTCGATCTGTAAGAGATAAAATTAGCAAAGTGTGATGCAATGTGAGAAAACACAACATTCAAAACCTAATACAGATTTGGATAAAGAGGATGTGGCACATATATACAATGGAATATTACTCAGCCATAAAAAGAAACGAAATTGAGCTATTTGTAATGAGGTGCATAGACCTAGAGTCTGTCATACAGAGTGAAGTTAGAAAGAGAGAGACAAATACTGTATGCTAACACATATATATGGAAATTAAGGAAAAAAAATGTCATGAAGAACCTAGGGGTAAAACAGGAATAAAGACACACACTTACTAGAGAATGGACTTGAGGATATGGGGAGGGGGAAGGGTAAACTGTGACAAAGCGCGAGAGAGGCATGGACATATATACACTACCAAACATAAGGTAGATAGCTAGTGGGAAGCAGCCGCATAGCACAGGGAGATCAGCTCGGTGCTTTGTGACAGCCTGGAGGGGTGGGATAGGGAGGGTGGGAGGGAGGGAGACGCAAGCGGGAAGAGATATGGCAACATATGTATATATATAACTGATTCGTTTTGTTGTGAAGCAGAAACTAACACACCATTGTAAAGCAATTATACTCCAATAAAGATGTTAAAAAAAAAAACCTAATACAAGCAATGAGCCAGTTTTCAGGTGTGAACGCTCACCAATAAGTGCATAATACTCATTCCAGCAAGAGAGAACCAAGGACCATGTGAAAATAGTTCACTTTCATCTTATTTGGGGGGAGGAGGAGGGAGCTAAATGAGTTGCTTGAATATATAATTAGCTATACTCATTTTCTATTTGGTTCTCTCTTTCTTCTCCAATTTAACTAATGTTTAAAAGTAGTACAGTAGGAATCACCACTATATTCTTAAGTTGTTCTGCTTTGGTACACTACATATTTTCAAGAAACATTACTCATGGTCCTTTCATCACTTGGGTCACTTGAAATCACTCTATAACACGGGCTGGCGAACGATGGCCTGCAGGCCAAATCTGCTCAAGTTAAGAGAGTGTTTTACATTTTTAAAGGATTGTAAAAACAAACAAAATAATAAAACAAAGAAGAATATGTGACAAAGACCATATGTGGCCTGGCAAAGCCTAAAATATTTACTATCTGGTCTTCTGGTAGAAAAAGTCAGCCAGCCCCTGCTATAGAAAGTGATTCTTAAGAACTTAAAAAGCTCTTAAAGGGCTCAGTACCTAAAACACTGGTAATTTGTAAGGACCTGTGTTTTAAGAGTTGAAGGGCTCAAGAATAAACCATATCTTTTCCCATGCCTCACCTGCATTTAAGAAAATAAATTTAAGGAAACGTAGCTCCCAAAATTCATGTTTATGCCCATTCTCTCCTTTCCCAACAACTGGAAAGATTCTCAACCACCCCATGGTTCAGTTATAAATAGAGACTGTAGTTCCTTATTAATAAAGTCTTGAGACAATCACAGGTATGCAGCTTTAGTAGCACCATCCAGCAAAACTTCCTGCAATACGGAAATGTTCTCTAAATTCTGCACCATCCAACACAGTGCCATTGGCCACATGTGGCTAAAATGAGCACTTGAAATGTGGCTGGTGCTTTTAAGGAACTGAATTTTAAATTTCGTTTAATTTTTATATATATTTAAATTTAAATAGCCACATGTAGCTTGTGGCTACATATTAGAGAATACAGATCTACAGGGAGACTGGGGTCATGATAGGCCGTCCTCAAGCACTTAGAGGAGTTCCTAAGGATTTATGATGAGAATAAGAAAAAAAAACTTTCATTTATAAACCACAATACATCACGAACTACACGAAAGACAATAAAAATGTAACAAAAACTGAAAAATTAAAAATAAATAGGTAGGTATTAAATATATTAATAAGATAAATTAGATAAAATAAATTAGATAAATAAATAGATAGGTAATTACCTTTCTAATGACATCCATTTGTAGTTGTCTTTCTACAATCTCTAGCAGAGGGCTCTTGCAGCTAGAATACAGCATCCGTTCTCTTATACTGCATGTGTATCCAGGCATTGAATAAATAAAAACTAAATTAAAATAATAATAAATCCAATTAGCAGCATATCAATTAAAGCACACACTAAACCTCATAAAGCTACAACTAAGCCCTCTGGCCAAGAAATAAGAAAGAATATACTGATGAAATATCAATCAGCAAACAAAGTATTACGTTAAAAAAAAAAGTATCATATACCTATAGACTCCAAATAGTCTCCTTCATGGGAATGTTTATACAGAAAGAAATGATAACGTGCTGAATCTCTGGGAATCCTCTTTGGCAAATCTTTTAGTTCTGTATTTATTGTGTTGGCCAAAATTATAATTTCATTTTTTATATCTATTTCCTGTCAATAAGAAACAAAATGCATTTATTAAGACAGATACACAGAAATTTAAAATTTATAAATTAAAAAACAAGGAGACAAGGGGAAACTTACACAATTTCACTTTTTCCACAGTGAATATATATTGCTTTTGTAGTTTAAAAAAAAATGAATAAAAAATAAAAAGGAAGCAAATAAAAAGATTTAAAATCCATTAAAAACAAACCTTATACAAGCCATAGATACCAAAAAGTGAAGCCATTTCATAACAATCATTATATCTCTTACCAACTGCACATAGTTGAGCTGTCTGTTATTCAATTTTTCCAAAGCCTGAAAAGCTTCTCGAGAAATAGGAAATGCTACTCCTTGTAGTGTTTGATGCTTAGTGTCCACACTCACGTCAGTTTGTACCTAGTATGACAGATTCAATTTACCGATGAAGTTTAGCATTTAGCAGTGTCAGATGGCAAAGAGAAGAAAACCCAACCTCTACAGAGTGAGGGTCATTCCACCCTTGCCCATTTTAATATAATTAAAATTAACAATTAAAACACTATGAACTTAAAAAGCAAATAATTTTCACATTTGTTTCAGGTTCTGCTAGCACTTTGTCAACATGCAGAGTGTATGCCACATTTTGATGAAAATGCCGGAAGTGAACATCTGAGTTGAGTGTGCGATGTTAGTGGGGCTTTGCTTATATGTTTGGTTTGGCACAATTGCCATGAGCTACGTAAGCTCTCAGAAGTGTCTTCAGATTACACTTTTAATTACAAAGTTTTACTTGATAAAATTTATGAACAGTGTGATATAAATATAATATGCATAGAACTTTACTTTGTTCTGCTAGACATAAAATGCAACACAAACACCATGCACTGAGTTGAAAGGAGTACAAACAATATACAAAGACACAACACAGCTCAACAAATTATACTACTGCAGAAGTTCCACACTTAGAGCTTTCATTACTAAGAACATGGGTGTGCACGTATCGGAAGAAGAGAAGAGTACGTCAAGAAAGCTTTCAAAGCACATATTTAAGACTTTTATACTCAGTAAATGACAGCATAGTATAGGGTCTCATTTGCAGTGTTGCAACAAAGTCAAATAGAAATTTTACTTTAAAAAAAAATGAATGGAGATTCTACAGCATAAATGGTATTGTATAATGAAAACATCATAGAACATATGCAAATGCATACCCCAATAAGATCCTCTGGGTTCTGATTGCAAGGAATAAAACAAACTATCAAACTTGTAAAAAAAAAAAACCATGTAAAAATCCATACTCAAATAACTTGAGTTAAAATAATATAAAGATAGATCCTTGCTATCAGGTCAATATTAAATAATATTCAATCACTTTTCAGACTGATTCTTATTAGTCTGTTACTCAGACAAGTGAATAGTAGTTTCTGCTACTTGTTCTTTTCTATAAAATTCCGTTAGAAATACAGTAGCTATTCTAATTTAGAATTGCTGCAGTAAACACATTAGAAATATGATAAACTATAATATGGATGAAATTTATTGACTCTAATATGCTAAACAAGTACTCAAATAACCATCTCCCACATATATCTATATATATGCACACACCCATCCAAGTAATGTCCATAGAAGTTAATTTATAGAGCCTCTAGAAATCCTAAACACACTACAGCATTTATGTTTTACTCTCTTTAGTCGTCAGTATTCTCTGAAATAACAAAACAAACCTTCTTCAGGCAACCTCATTAGATATAATATCCCTCACACTACATGGGTAACACATACTTTTCCCATTTATCGATATTTAGTATTCAAAGTACAAAGTTAAAAACAGTTGTACTTCTCACAGGAAGATTACTAATCTATAACCTACATTATAAAGACAGGAGAAAGCTATTTATGAAACTGACATGAAGTTTAATATTCACTTTTAACTTTTTCCTGAAGACACATTGAGCACAGTCTTGTCAGTCTTGTCTCTAAACTGAACAGAATAAATGTAAGCTATCTAACTTATTTATTCTCTAGTTACCTCTTCATCGATTAATTAAAAATACAATATTTTTAATCACTTAGAATCTTGCAAGGTTTCAAAATGGTAATAATACCTCATTAATTTTAATCTGTCGTAATTCTTCTTCAGCTGCAGTCAGTGGGGCAGGAGAAGACTGTGACAGCAAATATTTCTTATATCCATGTAATGACACATCTTCCTGTGAGCACAGAAACTGACTGTTACTAGTTGTGAGGCTACTTTAGGAAAACAAAATCATTAATTTAACAGAAAATATTTTAACTAAAAATAAACAGTAACAATAATTTTATTACTTCTTTTTTAAAAAAAATATTCTATTCTACAGGTTTCAAAAGTTTTAAGGGGATTAGCTACACTTCATTTCCTAAAGCTTTACAATTATTAGATCTTTTGTGAGTGTGATGGTGGTAACGCCAGCCACATGACGAACCTGATCATGCTTCAAGTCTATAGGACAATTATAATTAACCTGGGGAAGCCTGCCCCATAGTTATTCAATAATCAACATATTCAGATTCTGAATTCTGTACTGTAATGAATTATATAATTTCTCTACAATTATTCATAGAAAATAATTACAGTTCTTATTTAAAATAAAAAATATTCCAAAGAAGTTTACTTCTCATCAAAATTTTGTGGTTTGGAAGACTGAGAATAGAATTGAGAAACCAGGCCACTTCACAACTGATGTGAATAAGCAAAGGATACCCATCTAGTCTCATGCTCTATCCACCAGAATACATTACTCCCTGAATCACAGTAAAAGCTCTAAAAAACAAAAAACCTGTTGAAAAAATACACTGTAATTTTCTTAATTTGGGAGTATATCTATATACATGTATTTACCATACAAATTTTATAATGGAGTAAATTCTTAATCATAACTTAACTAAATTTATTAATCAACAATTACCCCAATTAATTATCAATCAATTTACCTGCCTCAATGTTCTAGTTCAATTAATACAGCTATTGCTTCCACAGCATAAGTGTAAACATCCAAAATATCTAAAACCTACTATCTCTTTTAAGTAGTCTCTCATTTTTCTGAGCCTATCTCCACATCGTTAAAATGAAAAGGTTGAACTAAATGAGAGGTTGAACTAAATGATCTCCAAGGGATATTCTAGTGTTTGAAGACTAACAGAGGAGATTCCAACATATTTTAAAAGTGTAAGTATGATGTTTCAGTTAACTTGCATATCATATGAAACGTAATATTTTCTCTTATTCTTTATGTTTACCGATTCACCAGTCATAATTCACATTAACTATCCCATTACCTCGGTGCAACATGCAGAATCTACATAAAAGTATAAGTTTTGTACCTTTACTGTTCCAAACACTTCATCTTTAATGTGGCCACCTCCAAACTCCTTTTTCAGAGTTGCTCTTGTTGCTGCATACAACATTTTTTGACGAACCTAGTAATTGTGAAAGTTTACTTATAAGTTTATAGATGAAAACTATCATTACAAAAGAAAGCACTTTATAAATGTATGAAAATCTTCAAGCACATTAAAAAGAAATTAAACTGTGACAAAGCTGAAGTCCGTTGACTATAACATGTTAAAATATGTATATACAAATAACCATCATAACATCAGCATCTAAAATATCAACAGCTACTAAGGAAGACTTCAATTTATAAGTCACATTTTTTGAAAAGTAGAAAAAAACTAAATTTTAGAAAATCATTCATTTTTGTCAAAGTATAAAATGAATTCAGGAATTAAAAAAACTACTTAAAACACTATTTTAAAATCACTGAAATGAAGTAAACTTGATAATGACATTTTACTCAAAACAAGTCTAGGTCAGACGCTACTTATTTAGTTGTTTAAGAATCAAATATTCGTGGCATAACTATGGCATAAACCATTCTATGAGGGACAAAGTAGAAAAGAACTACAGTATATACTATTTTTAAAGAGTATGATAGCATCTATGGAAAACTACTAAAGATAACTGCCAACCAATAGAAATCATTTCATAATTTTGTACTGGCAAATCCAGTATTTCTTTCAGACAGCATATACAGAATTAAATAGGAAGTGATGACTTTTGAGAATGATATCTACATAACTTTTAAAATTATTTTTCTACAATAAACAAGAGAATTAATTTTTAAAATATTGAGCAGTATCCATATACTAGCTTTTTATTTTATTCTATTAATCAGTCTACTAACTCTCCTAAGAGAAATACTTGTTTGTGTGCATGCCCATCACTTGAATGGTAGCTATTGAGAATATTTAATAAAATGTTCAGTTAGTTCTATAAGAATTATTTCAATTATTACTCTCAAAATAGTAACCTTCATTCTTCAGAGGTCCACAGAGTCATTTATAATTGCCACAAATTTTTCAATTTAAAATCAATAATAATTCTACTGATTTCAATCAAGGTCAAGATTTCTGAATCTAAGTACATTACCCCTGATTCTACATTACCAATCACAAGGATTTTTTCCATGATCATTCCCATCTATGAGATATGACTGTTGCTTCTTAACTTTCTCTTGGCCTAGGAATATTTCAGAAAAAAATTTTCTAGCTTTTAATGTTAAATAAGTAACCAAAAAATTACTTACATGAGAATGGTCTGGAGACCACGCAATGAATATCCATTCATATCCCTGGGCATTCTGAGAATCTAACCTGAATAATACGTAGCACGGTTGTTTGTCCTCCAACAGGGGTAAAACAAAGGAATCATAATCCTTATCCCAGGAATCTAAAGGCTGCCTACACGCTCCAACCACAAGTTTCTCTATGAAGAACAATTTTTAAAAGATATATAAATGGTTTAAAATGCCAAATGGTAGAATAATGAAGAATAGAAGAACAAATTAATAGTTAGTTCTTAATTGCTATTATTCACATCAAAATATAGAAAGGGCAAAGGTTGTAACACAGAAAATAAATATAATATAAAGCAATATTAAAAACAGATATAAAAATTATAACTAGCATAGTTAAAATAATGTTATAAACACAAGAAAGGAACGTACAAAAATGATTATAAATAGTTGAGTTGGATGGCTGAAGAGAGGGTGATTATATTCTATTGTCCAAATATTTATGCTATAAATTATCAACAAAATATATTTAACTAAGTGTCCTACCGCTCAAAGGTATAATTTCTGAAATTAAACACTGAATTGTACAGTTAAGAAATACTAAATAAAAACAGGTTTAGCTCCTATTTGGCCATAATGCTACAAATTTTAATATTTGTCCAGAAACAAATTGGTACAGCCACTTTGAGGCATTATTGGGCGAATCAAGTGAAACTGCTAATGTACTCTGTCTGCATAGAGAATCTCTTGCACATATATACCAAGGTGTTCACTGCAGCACTATAAAATAACAGTGGAAACTGAAAATAGCCTAAATATTCATCAATAAGAGAATGGACATATAATATGTGGCATAATCATATTATACAATTCTATTCATATTTAAAAAGAATTAGTGAGCCTCTATCAAAACTAATTATAAAAGCAATGTTTACAGGAAAAGGAATGATGCAGAAAAAGATGTCAGTTTATGTGAACTTAAAAACTCTAAACAGCACTATATGTTATTTAGGGATACATATAAAAAACAGATTGAACAAAAATAAGGTTCCTAACATAGTTGTCTCAGGAGAAGGTCAGGAAGTAAAACTGTTTAAAGCGAATGTTCTTATATTATATTACAACAACATTAAATTACAAAAGGCTTGAAGCAAATATGATAAAAATGTTAGCAGTTAATAATTTAAGAAGAGATGGAGGTATTGTTATTTATTCATAATTTCCTTATTTAAAAAATTTTCTCAAAACAAAAATAAAACCAGAAAATAGTGATATTCTAAAATATGCTGCTTTCCAGTATATGTTTATTCTTGTTGAGTGTGTTAACGTATGTAGAACAACTGCCTATTTTTCAAACTATTTTGGTATTTTTAATATATAAGAGAAAATGGAATGCAAATTAGATTTACTTCCAGTTTATGAAAGAACAAGGTATTTTTCCAAAGCAAAATATTTAAGGTATTTAAGAAATTAGGTCAATGGAATATTTTAATATATTCATTTGAGATTAATTAGTTATAATATTAATTATTCACACTCAAACCAGCTGAATTAAAAGACTCTCCCACCCAGTGAATTTCCCTACGTACAGCTTTATTTTGAAGGTATCGATTTATAGTCTGTTACACTCAGAACTTTTTCCCATAACAAGAAAGGGGAATCATTTCTGCAGCATACACTGCAATCAGGTTGAGAAAACGGGAGAGTTTAAAATCCTTCCTTTCTACCTCAAAACTAACTTTACTGAATAACAATTCACAAGTAACTTTTCTTTTGTGTGGGATAATCACCTATTACTGATTTTCATTCCAGAGATGCAAGCACTGATATTAAATACAAACTGTGGTACAGAAACTGAGACACAAAAAGTGTAAGAGGAAGATGTCACACCAAAAACAACATCTTTTTGTTTCCGTGAGAGTCAACTACAGAATGCAGAAGGTAAAGTAAGCAGGGGCCCGTAGGACATGTCCAAAATGTAGAGGAGCCAAGTTAACTAAAGGCGAGCTCTGAACCTGCTTCACATTTATTAATAGTCCAAATCACTGACAATGATTTAGAAGTTTAAAAATACAACAGCCAATAATCCAAGGACAAACAACATTTAAAAATGCTTAACTAACCATTTTCAATCGATATCTTCAGAAGTCTGTATTTTCCATTTCTTGCTCTGGCAAAAATATCTTTAACATCCTCACTTGCTGTGGAAAAAGATACAGAAAAGTAAACCTATTTTTAATACTTACGTATTAATACTTTCTGATGCTACTTGAATAGGGAAAAAATGAAATGTAATACAAAGAAAACATCTTGAAGATGCAGTATTCTCTTATCAGTAATTTAAATTACAAAAATTAAAAGGTGTAACAGTAGACATTGTATACAGCTAAGAAACATAAACATATTTTAAAAGTATATTAATTCTAATCTGTTTTACCTAGATAATTCCATAGCAGAAATTTACACTGGGAATGAATATATTAAAGTTTCTCAAACCCAATAATCACAAATCACAATTTTGAAAAACACCTTTATTGCTTGTTTGAAAAATGCTGAAAACCTGCTTTCACTCTCTTCTGGTCCAATTTCAAGCTTATAATAAACAAACACACCTCCTTCATCAATTCATTTTTACATTTTCACCTTTAAAAACAACAATTAATGTCAAACACCCTATCCTGATTAAAGAAAAAGACAACAATTCATTCAAGCTCGTACTTCTGGTCATACTTCTCTAATTCATATTTCTTAAAAACCTGGAGTAATCTCACTGAGCAAATATATATTTAATAACCTATCCCTTGTGCTATTAAAGCTTCAATTTCGTTCTAATTTTATTCTTGAGTTGTATATTGAGAACAAGAACCACTGTTTAGTAGTGCTTGCTATAACGCTCAAGCATGAAAGTCAATAATTATATATATCAAAACTAACGCAGACAAAACAATGCTTTTAGATTTGCGACTGTTTTGCTTGTGTTTGTGCGTGCAGGAGGAGGTGTGGGGTGGTGTCAAAGGCCCTTAAGAACAAAACACAATTAGACGTTTATCTGGGGAAAAGATTCTTTGTCCATTAACAGGAGGAGCTTGTGTTTACATTACAACTCGTTAAGTGATCGCGAGTAACCCGGGACATATTCGATTCTGATGAGGTGAGCGCTTTCAGACCGCCCATTTTCAAACCAGGAAATAATACAGGTGAATTATAATTGCACATTCAACTGCCTACCCGGGACGATTAAACGCAACCATAGAGATCAAACTTTTCAGTTCCCTGGGTAGTATCTAAGAACAACCAAGACGCCTCATACTCAAGATACAGACAACGGTGTTGATGTTCCAATTTTGGAAGAAAATGCGGAAGAGTTTGGGAAGCACCCTTACTGGAAATGAAAAAGATTCCCGCATCTTTCTTTTCATAATCCAAATCTTGTAACAACTCTAAAGTTGGACCGTGAAAAAGAAAATTCGCCCGTCTCTCGACAGCAAAAAGAGCCCCAGTCGCCTCCACGGTTCCAGGTCTTCCCAGTCCGATAAAAAAGGGGAAAGTTGGGCTAACGGCGGCGGCGGCGGCGGCGGCAGGCACGCCCCCTTCACCCCGGCCGCCGCGGAAAGCCATTTCCTTCGCTCCGGCGAATTTCGGGTCCATCGGCAACGTGGCGGCGGCCGGCCCGGGCTGGGAGGGTGGCAGGCCGGGAGCGCCTGGGACACGAGAGCGCGGAGAGGCGCAGAGGCCCGGCTCGTCCCCGAGACCGACTCCCTGTGCTCCGGGACCGACTCCGGCCCTGCCCATCCCGCCGCCCGCCCGGCTCGCCGGGGGCCTCCCAAGAGTCCCTTCCCCGCAGGCAGCGCCGGCGCCGTTACCTTGGATGCCGGTCTGATGGGACATGGCGGCGGCCGCGGGCTCCCGGCTCCGGCGCTGAGTGCTGCGAGCGGCCCCGGCCGGCGGCTCCAGGAAGTGGCGGCTACTCCACCAGCCCCGCCGCGTCATCAGCCTGCGACCCGCCCCGCCCCGCCCCCGCCCCGCGAGGCCAGCGGCGTCCTCGCGCGGCCCCGTAGCTCTCGCTGCCTGCCTCCTGACACCCGTGCAGTCTTGGCGCAGCCGGACTGCAGGTCCAGACCCCCGGCCCGCAGCTTCAGCTCTCTGCCGGGGGTCACAGTTCACGTTTTTTGCCGCCGTTTCTCCCCCTCCACCACGGTGAAACACTGCTGCCCGGCAGGATGGCTTTGCCCTCTGGGGTCTGCCCTCCAGTGACCCTGCCGACACCGCCTTTCACTGGTTCAGCAAAAACGTTGCTCAAAAACAGAAATGAACGTTTTACTGAACACACGTTTTCAGCTTTAAAAAGATGTGCATGATATCCTTTTTGGTTTACTCTTCCTGCAGTCTATACAATTTAATGTAAACGGTCACTCCCCGCCCCTTTTTTATAAAAAGAATTAATAGATAGGCAGTCTCCCATGAAAATCCCCCACGCTTTTAAATTAAGTTTATCTCAGACTGTTAACTATCCTTTCTTTAGTTGGGCACATTTAGACACCAGGTTTTCCTTTCTCTTCATTCCAAAAAGAGACAGCCACTGAGAGTGAGATTAACTGACTTGAGTACTCCTCTGTGGTCAGTTCTATCATTGCAAACTATAATACTGCTCTGCTTCAGGTTGGCGGTTTATTCTTTAATCAGGTAATTACTCAAGATTCATTCGTAAGGATGAATTTGTAAGGTAACAGCAGATATTATTAAAAAATATTTTTCATTTTCTGCTTTTATGAGCATGTATTTCCCTTTCTAAGGATAATTTTAGTAGTTATTTTTGTACTACTTTTCTAGGACTCTTAGATTATAGTTTCCTAGGTGGAAAGCTGGGTCTTTTGTTTTTAGGGCCTTGAACTGACAAGTATACAAAAGTACAATCTGATTATCAACAAATACTCTGAACAGGCCAATAATATAAATGCAAGTTAACAAAATCACTCTTCAAATGCAATGTATTTTTAATTAGTTAACTAGCCGCTGGGTAATTGATTTCTTTACGAGGGTCACAGCAAACAACGTTGCTATGCCCTGTTTCTTGTTACTTCAGCCTTATTTCTCAAACACTTCCTCATATTCTGGAATAAGCAAAATGTAATCTGAGTTTTATAACTTGTTTGGATTTAAGAAATGTAGGGAGGTGTTTCATGCTAACCAAATTTTTCCTGACACAACAGTTCACCCTAATTTACCGGTTTTGATAGCATTGTTGAGCACAGAGAGTTCATCTGCAATTTTTTGACTGATTGATGTTATTGTGACTAGGGAAAATTGCTTAAGGAGGTTGGCACTACTCAAAAGTACTGATGAGAAAAAAATAATTCTCCCATATTCATGCTTAGAAAAGACCCCGGTATGTTCAGCCCTGGAGAGGAGGAAAGTCCAGGTAGGTTGGATAAGACCACCACGGCATCCACCAGAAAATGCTTATTTTCTGCCAGTACAGTAGTTTGACTTAAAACTGCAAGGGGCTTGGGTGCATTGTTTATGAAACAGCAAACTTCCTCTAGCAAAACAGGAAATCTGAGAAGGGAAAATGTTTGCTAAGATGTGAACAGCATGGCCAAAATGATCTTTTTTACTGTCCATCAACATTTCTACATATAGTTAAATAATTTCCTCTATTTTACTGTATTTTCGTATGTGCAACAAATGGGTTCTTGATGCTTTCATAGGATATTGTTTTATGCAAATGTTTCTGGTTGATATTGACCATACACTTAAATCTCACTAATTTATTATGCCTGATGTTCATTTCAGATTAGATCATTGTACTAACTTTAGAGAAATGGTTTATTGAGTATAAATAGTGCTAGTGGTGCATATATTTTACCTATTTAAGAGAACAGATTATGATAGAAATCCTGTTTATTTGGTTAATCTCTTGCACTTACATCTTTAATTTGATCCCAATCATATGACTGCTCACCTTATCTTTTTAAAATATTGTGTTAAAATACACATAACAAAAAATTTACCATCTCAACCATTTTTAAGTGTTCAATTCAGTAGTGTTAAATACATGCAACCACTCTCCAAGACTCTTTGCCTCTTGCAAAATTAAAACTTTATATTAACATTAAATAACTTTCCATTCCAACCCAACCTCCAGGTCCTGGCAAACAACATTCTATATCTGTTTCTATGAATTTGACTACTCTTAGTACCTCACGTAAGTGGAATCATACAGTATTTGTCTTTTTCTGACTGGCTCATTTCACTTGGCATAATGTCCTCAAGTTTCATCCATCTGTAGCATGTAGAATTTCCTTCCTTTTAAAGGCTAGATAATATTCCAGTGTATGTATATACCACATTTTATTTATCCATTCATCCATCATGGGCACTCAGGTTGCTTCCAACCTCAGTATTCTGAATAATACTGCTATGAACATGGGTGTACAATTAACTGAGTCACTGCTTTCAATTCTTTTGGGCATATGCCTGGAAGTGGAATTGCTAGATCGTATGGTAATTCTGTTTTAATGTTTTTGAGGAAACTCCATACTGTTTTCCATAGTAGCTTCACCATTTTACAATCCCACCAACAGTGCACAAGGTTCTAGTTTCTCCACATCCTTGCCAACACTTGTTATTTTCTTTTTGATTTGTTTTTATAGTGGTCATCCTAATGGACGTGAGGTGGTATCTCATTGTGAGTTTTATTTACATTTCCCTAATGATAAGTGATGTTGACCATCTTTTTATATATTTGTTGGCCTTTTGTATATCTTCTTTGGAGAAATGTCTATTCAAGTCATTTTTAAATTGGGTTGTTTGTTTGTTTTGACGTTAAGTTGTAGGAGTACTTTATATATTCTGGATATTGACCAGATATATGATTTGCAAGTATTTTCTCCCATTTTGTAGTTTTCCCTTTCATTCTGTTGTGTCTTTTGATGCACAGAAATATTTAATTTTGATTTTGTCCAATATATTTTATTTTTGTTGTTTCTCTCCTTAACTTTAGAATATCTTTCCTAATCTTTTGAATATCTTCTAGCTTTCCTTCCCTAAGTTTCTGCTAAATGTCTTATAAATATCATCTACAGTTTCTCACCTCTTACTCCTTCAATCCATGGTTTCCAAACTGTGTGCAGAGATGCCCCAGGCACAGTGAACTCATAGGAGCGCCTGGGGTATATTACACAATTCTGAGGGAAACACAGTAGTACTTGATGTCTTTCTGATACCACACAAAATATTAGCTCGGGATAGTTTATAGTTTCAACATTAGATCGCTCTACGTTGCTTTTCATAATGTCATATCTTTGAAAAGCTGGATATTCAGTGGTTGCTGTGATAAAAGCAATTACAGGGCAAAAATCAGTGTTGAACAGGAAATGACAGTGGCTAGCATCTTATCTAATTCCATAATTTAGGAAGTTCTGTGGTGTGTAACAGGTGCATGCATCCCGTTAGTAAGTAACTGATTATTTAAAAATAAAATCAAATATTTTTCTTTCAATTTTTATGTATTACTTTTCAAACAGTATCTAAGTTGCTAGTACATAAATACTGATTAAGTTGCTTGGAACTGACTACTTAATAAACTGAACTATTAAGTGTTTCTTTTGACTTAGGAATACTATGAAAAAATCACTGAGTTATGAAAGACTCCATGAACTGAGAAAGTTTGTGAACCTCTGTCTTAGAACCTTTGTATATGGCTTTCTCCATACCGCTCTGTTGAAAGCATTTTCTTGAATATGACCAATGTCTTCCTTCTTGATAGCAAAATCGATTCTATTATTCTCAGATGTTTTTATTAGTTTCCTGTAGCTGCTAATTAACAAATTAGCACAAAGTGGGTGGCCTAAAACAACAGAAATTTATTCTCTCACAGTTCTAAAGGCCAGAAGTCCAAAATCATAGCTGCCATCCCTCTGAAGGCTCTAAGGGAGAATCTTTCCTTACTTCTTCCAGCTTCTAGTGGCTGTTGGCATTTCTTGATTTGTGGCCACACCACTCCAATCTCTGCCTCTACGGTCACATTGCTTCTTCCTCGTCTGGGGGTCTCAAATCTTCCCCTGCCTTACTTTCATAAGGATGCTTGTCATTGGATTTAAGACCCAATCAGATAATCCAGGATGATCTCTTCATTTCAATATCCTTAACTTCATTGCATCTGCAAAGAACCTTTTTCCAAATAAAGTAACATTCACAGGTTCCAAAATTAGGATGTGGACATATCTTCTGGAGTGTCACCATTCAACCATCAACCTGCTACAGATGTTTGAGGCTTTTGATACTCTTGATCGTTGCTTCTTCTTGACATACTCCTTTTTCTCTTCTTTGACACTGCACTAAACTGATCCCCCTCTTAACTTGGCTCACAGTGTCCAGAGTATTATTGTTGTACATTACTCTGGATGTTACTGTGAGGGTGTTTTGGGGATGAGATTAAAGTTTAAGATGGTAGACTTTGAGTAAAGCTGATTGTCCTCCACAATGTGGATGGGCCTCTTCTAATTAGTTGAAGACCTTACTAGAACAAAGACTGAACTCTCTAGAGCAAGAACAAATTCTGCCAGAAGACTGCCTTTTGAATTGAATTGAAACTCTTCCCTGAGTCTCCAGTCTGCGGGATTACCCCATCAGATTTTGGACTCGTCAAGTCTCCACAGTTGCCTAAGCCATTTGCTTAAAATAAGTCTCTCTTTCTGAATATACACACATCCCGTTGATTCTGTTTCTCTGGAGAACCCTGACTAATACCCTTTAACTCCTTCTCTGTCTTCTTTACCTCATTCGTCGACATACGTGAAAAATGAATTCATTATATCTTCATCCAACTAGACCTACTCTAGACTTCAGTGTTTCTCAATGTGATATCATCACTTAAAAACAGGTCCTTCTAACCTGCTACACAGCTGACTCCAGACCTGGGAGGCCTTGCTTATATTAACCACATCGCATGTATCAGATACAAAATTAACATAGATCGTAATTAAATTGCTCAAATTTGGAACTTTGAGGCTGAACTCTTCCATATCCAATCTATATTCAGTGAACCACTCTTGTCAATTACCTAGCAAAGTTCAATGAAGTAGGCAATTAATGTTTAAAAAAAAGAAAAAGAAGACAGAATAGGCAATTAATGTTAAAAAAGAATAAAATATCCCATTTACCCAGTCCCTCACTTATACCTCTTTCAAATCCTCACATCTGATTATTTTCCAAATCTTATAGATTCAACCATTTTACTTTCAGAAGCAAAACATCTTCGGGTTCCCTTTTTTGTGTCTTGTTGCTCTACTCTTCTTACCTTACCTTATATTATTTTCTATATTGACCCCATATGAACAAATCCATGCTCAGCTGTCAAGTTCATTTCCTGAAATGCTCTTTGACTGGTCAATCCCCCACATGCTGACTCTCAATGCCTCCCCCTACCTACAGAATATGGTCCAAGCTCGTCAGCCTGACACCCAAGGCCCTCTGCCATGTCTTTCCTAACTGTGCCCTATGCCCCAGTCAAACTACACTGCACTGTCTTATGCTGTTTTACTGATCTGGAAGACAACTCCTTACTCCCTAACTATACACCCAGCACTTTTCTGCTGTCTCTGCCTTTTAATAGTTAACCCATCCTTTGGAGCCATATCAACTTCCATGAAACCTTTTTTCAGTGTCAAATATGTAAGAAGTCTTGTTTCTTTAAATGCCTTTAGCATTTTGTGTGTCTGTTCTAGCACCTCTCTTACTCTTTTCTGCAGTCATAGATGTACTTGAACTTACTGCAGTCTTCCTATTAGACTGTGTAATCCTTGATATCAAGGACTTTATCTTGCTCCTTTTTGCATCTCACATGTATTTATTACTTATTTATTCATTTGTTCTTCCATTCAATACACTGTTTCTCAAATTGGGGATATAATCATGATCACAGTGCTCTGTAAACATTTGTGGAATTTAAAACATCTTGATGACTTTTATTTTACATGTGGAAATGAATGTTGATAAGTCGCTTATCCTCAGTGGAACTGCAAAATAAGGATGCTGAACAGTTTTCCAAGAATGCTTTTTTAAGTTATCAAACTGTATGATTCTTTGGTAATTTAAATGATTGTATATCCACTCAGTAAAACAACTGCTTGGAAACAGTTCCAATTAGTTTATGCAATTCAACCAAATTTCTTTTGAAAAATCTGCATTGTAAGATTTTTCTTTAAAAAAACCTTTATTTTTATGGTAACTATTTTTATGTTTTTAGCAGTGACTACTCAGACAGTTATAAAAATTGCCTCCCCTCACCCTACCTCTTTCTTTAAAAACTGATGTAAAACAGTGGCACCTTATTGTCGGCCCTATCAAATTATGTATTCTTATTCCTATAATTTATATGTATGAATCCTCTGCTCTAAGCATGAATATTTTCCCACTTTTCCTCATCTATTATGTCTCCAGATGTTAAACATTTGTCAGAACTGTCATAATAATAGTACCTTTGATTTGTATAACGGTTTAAAATTTTGAAAGAACACAGGTAGACTTATTTGAGCACCAATATAATCCCATCTGACAGGCTGAATGATGTATTATCAGGTTTTATTTTTTTAACTTTCAGAGATTTGAAAATCTGAGGGATAGAGAGAGGAAGTCAGCAGCTTTTAAGGCAGGGCAGGTGTTTACAAGAGACGGAAACCATTTTAAGCCAATGTATGCAAATAACAGGAGAATCTCATGTATCCCAAGAGCCTGACTTCATTTCTGCTTCTCTCTGCTTGTGCACTCAAAATGACAGAACATGGCCACCTTACCTTCCCAATTGACAGTCACAGTTCTAGCCATATGCAGAGACTGAATAGTTGTTTCTAAGTTCCAAATTCCTAGGAAAGCATATGATTGACCCTGCTTGGCTCAGGTATCAAATCATCTTTGACCAAGTTGGCTGGTTTACCCAGTGCACACTGCTCCATGAATGAAAGGCAATTACTGTAGGAGGGGAGATGGATCTTGGATCTGAAAAATAGTCTTAGAATTTATACGTTTCACAATTTGGTGGAGCTGGTGCTTAGAACCTCAGAAGTCACAAATCAAATGCATCCCAAGGGCAGTTAAATAACATAAATGAATAAAGGTGACAGATGGAGGCTGCAGTACCCGGATGGGCCACAGGCTCAATCTAAAGGGAGCTGCTGCTACTCAACTCCAACTCCATGGGAGTCTGGGCCTGGGCAACCAATCTTCTGATTTTCAAATAAACTCAGAAATTGGGATTTTATGTAAAATTTCTGTTTAAATTTTTAAAATCCCAATGAGTGAGAAAAGAAAAGAAAAAAAAAAGCCATGACTGCAGGTCATATCTGAACTATCAACTTGTAGTTTAGTACTTCTGACCTAGATCTGTCTGGTCAATTGTCAAATAATGACATTGAAAAACTCACAACCAAGGCAGCTTCAAGATGGCGGAGGAGTGAGACGTGGATATCACCTTCCTCTCCACAGATACATCAGAAATACATCTACCTGTGGAACAACTCCTACAAAACACCTACTGAACGCTGGTAGAAGACCTCAGACTTCCCAAAAGGTAAGAAACTCCCCATGTACCCGGGTAGTGCAAAAGAAAAAAGAAAAAACAGAGACAAAAGAATAGGGATGGGACCTGCACCAGTGGGAGGGAGCTGTGAAGGAGGAAAAGTTTTCACACACTAGGAAGCCCCTTCACTGATGGAGACGGGGGGTGGCGGGGGAGAAGCTTCAGAGCCATGGAAGAGAGTGCAGCAACAGGGGTGCAAGGGCAAAGCAGAGATTCCTGCACAGAGAATCACTGCCGACCAGCACTCCCCATTCCGAGAAGCTTGTCTGCTCACCCGCCGGAGTGGGCGGGGGCTGGGAGCTGAGGCTCGGGCTTCAGAGGTCAGATCCCAGGGAGAGGACTGGGGTTGGCGGCAGGAACACAGCCTGAAGGGGGCTAGTGCGCCACAGCTAGCCAGGAGGGAGTCCGGGAAAAAGTCTGGACCTGCCTAAGAGGCAAGAGACCATTGTTTCGGGGTGCACGAGGACAGGGGATTCAGAGCACCGCCTAAACGAGCTCCAGAGACGGGCGCGAGCCACGGCTATCAGCACGGACCCCAGAGACAGGCTTGAGACGCTAAGGCTGCTGCTGACGCCAAGAAGCCTGTGAGCAAGCACAGGTCACGAGCCACACCTCCCTTCCCGGGAACCTGTGCAGCCGGCCATTGCCAGGGTCCTGTGATCCAGGGCCAACTTCCCCGGGAGAACGCACAGCGCGCCTCAGGCTGGTGCAACGTCACGGCGGCCTCTGCCGCCGCAGGCTCGCCCCGCCTCCGTACCCCTCCCTCACCCCCGGCCTGAGCGAGCCAGAGCCCCCGAATCAGCTGCTCCTTTAACCCCATCCTGTCTGGGCCGGAGAGGATGCCCTCAGGTGACCTACACACAGAGGCAGGGCCAAATCCAAAGCTGAACCCAGAAGCTGTGTGAACAAAGAAGAGAAAGGGAAATTTCTCCCAGCAGCCTCAGAAGCAGCGGATTAAATCTTCACAATCAATTTAATGTATCCTGTATCTGTGGAATACGTGAATAGACAACAAATTATCCCAAAATTGAGGTGGGGGACTTTGGGAACAACGATACATATATTTTTTTCCTTTTGCTCTTTTTGTGAGTGTGAATGTGTATGCTTCTTTGTGTGATTTTGTCTGTATAGCTTTGCTTTACCATTTGTCCTAGGGTTCTGTCTGTCCATTGTTTTTTTTTGTTTTTTTGTTTTTTAGTATACTTTTTAGCACTTGTTATCATTGATGGACTTAGTTTTTGGTTTGGTTTTTCTCTTCTTTCTTTATTTATTAATATTTATTTTTTAAATTTTTAATAATTATTTGTTATTTTAATAACTTTATTTTGTTTATTTATTTACTTTCTTTCTGATTTTCTCCCTCTTCTTCTGAGCCATGTGGCTGACAGGGTCTTGGTGTTCCGGCCGGATATCAGGCCTGTGCCTCTGAGGTGGGAGAGCCAAGTTCAGCACATTGGTCCACTAGAGACCTCCTGGCTCCACGTAATATCAAATGGCAAAAGCTCTCCCAGAGGTCTTGATCTCAACGCTAAGACCCAGCTCCACTCAACGAGCAGCAAGATACAGTGCTGGACACCCTATGCCAAACAACAAGCAAGACAGGAACACAGCCCCATCCATTAGCTGAGAGCCTGCCTAAAACCATAATAAGGTCACAGAAACCCCAAAACACACAACCAGACATGGTCCTGCCCACCAGAAAGACAAGATCCAGCCTCATCCACCAGAATACAGGCACTAGTCCCCTCCACCAGGAAGCCTACACAACCCACTGAACCGACCTTAGCCACTGGGGGCAGACACCAAAAACAATAGGAACTATGAACCTGCAGTCTGCGTAAAGGAGGCCCCAAACACAGTAAGTTAAGCAAAATGAGAAGATAGAGAAACACACAGCAGATGAAGGAGCAAGGTAAAAACCCACCAGGCCAAACAAGTGAAGAGGAAATAGGCAGTCTACCTGAAAAAGAATTCAGAGTAATGATAGTAAAGATGATCCAAAATCTTGATAATAGAATGGAGAAAATACAAAAAACGTTTAACAAGGACCTAGAAAAACTAAAGAACAAACAAACAATGATGAACAACACAATAAATGAAATTAAAAATTCTGTAGAAGTAATCAATAGCAGAATAACTGAGGCAGAAGAATAGATAAGTGACCTGGAAGATAAAATAGTGGAAATAACTACCGCAGAGCAGAATAAAGAAAAAAGAATGAAAAGAATTGAGGACAGTCTCAGAGACCTCTGGGACAACATTAAATGCACCAACATTCGAATTATAGGGGTCCCAGAAAAAGCAGAAAAAGAAAGGGACTGAGAAAATATTTGAAGAGATTATAGTTGAAAACTTCCCTAATATGGGAAAGGAAATAGTTAACAAGTCTAGGAAGCGCAGAGAGTCCCACACAGGATAAATCAAAGGAGAAACACACCAAGACACATATTAATCAAACTATCAAAAATTAAATACGAAGAAGAAATATTAAAAACAGCAAAGGAAAGACAACAAATAACACATAAGAGAATCCCCATAAGGTTAACAGCTGATCTTTCAGCAGAAACTCTGCAAGCCAGAAGGGAGTGGTAGGACATATTTAAAGTGATGAAAGGGAAAAACCTACAACCAAGATTACTCTACCCAGCAAGGATCTCATTCAGATTCAACAGAGAAATTAAAACTTTTACAGACAAGCAAGAGCTAAGAGAATTCAGCACCACCAAACCAGCTATACAACAAATCCTAAAGGAACTTCTCTAGGCAGAAAACACAAGAGAAAGAAAAGACCTACAATAACAAACCCAAAACAATTAAGAATATGGGAATAGGAACATACATATCGATAATTACCTTAAATGTAAATGGATTAAATGCTCCAACCAAAAGGCATAGACTGGCTGAATGGATACAAAAGCAAGACCCGTATATATGCTGTCTACAAGAGACCCACTTCAGACCTAGGGACACATATAGACTGAAAGTGAGGGGATGGAAAAAGAAATTGTATGCAAATGGAAATCAAAAGAAAGCTGGAGTAGCAATTCTCATATCAAACAAGGTAGACTTTAAAATAAAGACTATTACAGGAGACAAAGAAGGACACTGCATAATGATCAAGGGATCAATCCAAGAAGAAGATATAACAATTGTAAATATTTATGCACCCAACATAGGAGCACCTCAATACATAAGGCAAATACTAACAGCCATAAAAGGGGAAATCGACAGTAACACAATCATAGTGGGGACTTTAACACTCCACTTTCACCAATGGACAGATCATCCAAAATGAAAATAAAAAAAGGAAACACAAGCTTTAAATGAAGCATTAAACAAATGGACTTAATTGATATTTATAGGACATTCCATCCAAAAACAACAGAATACACTTTCTTCTCAAGTGCTCATGGAACCTTCTCCAGGATAGATCATATCTTCAGTCACAAATCAAGCCTTGGTAAATTTAAGAAAATTGAAATCATATCAAGTATCTTTTCCGACCACAACGCTATAGTTCTAAATATCAATTACAGGAAAAAATCTGTAAGAAATACAATACATGGAGGCTAAACAATACACTACTTAATAACAAAGGGATCACTGCAGAAATCAAAGAGGAAATCAAAAAATACCTAGAAACAAATGACAAAACACAGTGACCCAAAACCTATGGGATGCAGCAAAAGCAGTTCTAAAAGGGAAGTTTATAGCAATACAATCCTACCTCAAGAAAGAAGAAACACCTCAAATAAACAACCTAACCTTATACCTAAGGCAATTAAAGAACAAAGAACAAAAATAACCCAATGTTAGCAGAAGGAAAGAAATCATAAAGATCAGATCACAAATAAATGAAAAGGAGATAAAGGAAACAGTAGCAAAGACCAATAAAACTAAAAGATGGTTATTTAAGAAGATAAACAAAATTGATAAACCATTAGCCATACTCATCAGGAAAGAAAGGAACAAGACTCAAATCAATAGAATTAGAAATGAAAAAGGAGAAGTAACAACTGACACTGCATAGATACAAAGGCTCATGAGAGATTACTACAAGCAACTATATGCCAATAAAATGGACAACCTGGAAGAAGTGGACAAATTCTTAGAAAAGCACAACCTTCCAAGACTGAACCAGGAAGAAATAGAAAATATAAATAGACCAATCATAAGCACTGAAATTGAAACTGTGATTAAAAATTTTCCAACAAACAAAAGCCTAGGACCAGATGGCTTCACAGGCAAATTCTATCAAATATTTAGAGAAGAGCTAACACTTATCCTTCTCAAACTCATCCAAAATATAGCAGAAGGAGGAACACTCCCAAACTCATTGTACGAGGTTACCATTGCCCTGATACTAAACCCAGAAAAGGATGTCACAAAGAAAGAAATCTACAGGTCAATATCACTGATGAACATAGCTGCAAAAGTCCTCAACAAAATACTAGCAAACAGAATCCAACAGCACATTAAAAGGATCATACACCATGATCAAAGGGGTTTATCCCAGGAATGCAAGGATTATTCCATATACGCAAATCAATCAATGTGATACACCATGTTAACAAATTGAAAGAGAAAACCATATGATCATCTCAGTAGATGCAGAGAAGGCTTTCGACAAAATTCAACCCTGATTTATGAAAAAACCCTCCAGAAAGTAGGCAAAGAGGAAACTTACCTCAACATAATAAAGACCATATATGACAAACCCACAGCCAACATCGTTCTCAATGGTGAAAAACTGAAAGCATTTCCACTAAGATCAGGAACAAGACAAGGTTGCCCACTCTCACCACTCTTATTCAACATAGTTTTGGAAGTTTTAGCCACAGCAATCAGAGAAGAAAAAGAAATAAAAGGAATCCAAATCAGAAAAGAAGAATTAAAGTTGTCACTGTTTGCAGATGACATGATACTATACATAGAGAATCTTATGGATGCTACCAGAATACTACTAGAGCTAATCAATGAATTTGGTAAAGTAGCAGGATACAAAATTAATGCACAGAAATCTCTTGCATTCCTATACACTAATGATGAAAAATCTGAAAGGAATCACTCCCATTTACCATTGCAACAAAAAGAATAAAATATCTAGGAATAAACCTACCTAAGGAGACAAAAAACAAAAGTATGCAGAAAACTGTAAGACACCAATGAAAGAAATTAAAGATGATACAAACAGAAGGAGAGATATAACATGTTCTTGGTTTGGAAGACTCAACATTGTGAAAATGACTATACTACCCAAAGCAATCTACAGATTCAATGCAATCCCTATCAAACTACCACTGGCATTTTTCACAGAAGTAGAACAAAAAATTTCACAATTTGTATGGAAACACAAAAGACCCCGAATAGCCAAAACAATCTTGAGAAAGAAAAACGGAGCTGGAGGAATCAGGCTCCCTGAGTTCAGACTATACTACAAAGCTACAGTAATCAGGACAGTATGGTTCTGGCACAAAAACAGAAATATAGATCAATGGAACAGGATAGAAAGCCCAGAGATAAACCCACTCTCATATGGTCACATTTTTGATAAAGGAGGCAAGAATATACAATGGAGAAAAGACAGCCTCTTCAATAATTGGTGGTGGGAAAACTGGACAGCTACATGTAAAAGAATGAAATTAGAACACTCCCTAACACCATACACAAAAATAAACTTAAAATGGATTAAAGACCTAAATGTGAAGCCAGACAGTATCAAACTCTTCGAGGAAAACATAGGCAGAACTCTCTATGACATAAATCACCGCAAGATCCTTTTTTTTTTTTTTTACATCTTTATTGGAGTATAATTGCTTTACAGTGGTGTTCTAGTTTCTGCTTTATAACAAAGTGAATCAGCTATACATATACATATGTTCGCATATGTTTTCCCTCTTGCGTCTCCCTCCCTCCCACCCTCCCTATCCCACCCCTCTAGGTGGTCACAAAGCACGAAGCTGATCTCCCTGCACTGTGCGGCTGCTTCCCACTAGCTATCTATTTTACGTTTGGTAGTGTATATATGTCCATGCCACTCTCTCACTTTGTCACAGCTTACCCTTACCCTTCCCCATATCCTCAAGTCCATTCTCTAGTAGGTCTGTGTCTTTATTCCTGTCTTACCCCTAGGTTCTGCATGATATCTATTTTTTCTTAAATTCCATATATATGTGTTAGCATACGGTATTTGTCTTTCTCTTTCTGACTTACTTCACTCTATGACAGACTCTAGGTCCATCTACCTTATTACAAATAGCTCAATTTCGTTTCGTTTTATGGCTGATTAATTTTTGACTGACCTCCTAGAGAAATGGAAATAAAAACAAAAATAAGCAAATGAGACCTAATGAAACATAAAAGCTTTTGCATAGCAAAGGAAAACATAAACAAGATGAAAGGACAACCCTCAGAATGGGAGAAAATATTTGCAAATGAAGCAACTGACAAAGGATTAATCCCCAAAATTTACAAGTAGCTCAAGCAGCTCAATATCAAAAAAGAAAAAACCAATCCAAAAATGGCAGAACACCTAAATAGACATTTCTCCAAAGAAGATATACAGACTGCCAACAAACACATGAAAGAATGCTCAACATCACTAATCATTAGAGAAATGCAAATCAAAACTACAGTGAGGTATCACCTCACACCAGTAGAATGGCCATCATCAAAAAAATCTACAAACAATAAATGCTGGAAAGCGTGTGGAGAAAAGGGAACACTCTTGCACTGTTAGTGGGAATGTAAATTGATACAGCCTTTATGGAGAACAGTAAGGAGGTTCCTTAAAAAGCTAAAAATAGAACTATGAGTAATCCTGCTACTGGGCATATACCCTGAGGTAACCATAATTCCAAAAGAGTCATGTACCACAATGTTCATTGCAGCTCTATTTACAATAGCCAGGACATGGATGCAACGTTAAGTGTCCATCGACAGATGAATGGGTAAAGAAGATGTGGCACATATATATAGTGGAATATTACTCAGCCATAAAAAGAAACGAAATTGAGTTATTTGTAATGAGGTGGATGGACCTAGAGTCTGTCATACAGAGTGAAGTAAGTCAGAAAGAGAAAAACAAATACCCCATGCTAACACATATATATGGAATCTAAAAAAAGAAAAAAATATGGTTCTAAAGAATCTAGAGAGAGGACAGGAATAAAGACTCAGACCTACTAGAGAATGGACTTGAGGACACGGGGAAGGGGAAGGGTAAGCTAGGACGAAGTGAGAGAGTGGCATGGACAAGTGTAAAATAGATAGCTAGTGGGAAGCAGCCGCATAGCACAGGGAGATCAGCTAGGTGCTTTGTGACCACCTAGAGGGACGGGATAGGGAGGGTGGGAGGGAGAGGCAAAAGGGAGGAGATGTGGGGATATATGTATATGTATAGCTGATTCACTTTGTTATAAAGCAGAAACTAACACACCATTGTGGAGCAATTATACTCCAATAAAAATGTTAAAAAATAATGAAAAATAAAAACTCACATCCTCCATAAAGTTTTTATACAATGGAAGAGAATACAGTGTGTACAGCATTAATGTAAGTAGTACACATTTGTATATAATGGGTATACACATAAAACATAAAGAATCATTCATCCACCTTGTGTCTGAATGAGAAACTTGATGGAAGCAATCATTTCTTCTTTACTTTGTGAGATAATTTATTTTAAAGAGCTGCATTATTTGCTTTAGGCTTTCATAAAGAACAAACCCTGTTACAGGATAAAAAGCCGTGTAGAAGCTATATGTCCCTGAACAAAAATTTTTAACCTGAGTCTCAGTTTTCTCTTATGTCAATATGATGTCTCATGATTGTCATGGACATCAAGTGAGATACGATTTTATAAAGCTTTTGACATGTATTAGGTGCTCAGTGTATGTTAGGCTTCATATCTGCTAGTTGGAATTAAGTTCAACACAATACTGTATTTTTGAAGCATACAGTATGAAACATACAGTATGTTTCAAAATAATGTCATTAAAAACAGAGCAAGTAAAGTTAGATTGAATTTCCAAACATCAAAATCAATGATCCAATGTTGGTTTCTTACATAGGTTCATAAAACCACAATATCACTGTTAACTGCTTTGTCTCATTTACATTAGAGTTATAAAGCATCAAATAAGAAAAATAACCCTTGGTCATAAAAAAAAAATGGATCAAGCATTAAGCAACTTTTTATATGCATGTAATTATAACCCCCAACAATCTGTAATAAACACCTGGCAATATTGCTGTAACTTTTAACACAATAGAGTATACCACAGAAGATTCTTCCATTTCAGTGAGGCTCTGTGTGTTTGAGTGAATCACCAAGGAAACAGAGCAGTTTGGGTTAAAGATCAGTTCCAGCAAATAATATCGCTTTGTTACTCTACCTGAGTGAAATCTGGGCTGAAGTAATCTTAAGTGATATGTACTTTCTAATGAAACAGTGAATGCTTTGGTTCAAAAGAGCTGTTTATAATGACAAGGATGCATATTGGAATCAAAGTGCAGGAAAGCACAAGGCAACCAGCTTTTTCATGCATTATTTAAAGTGGGATTTTTTCACCCTGCTTTGGAGAAGTGCCTTGGCAACAGGATCTTGAACCTCATTCTCATTATCTCTAATGTCTTCATGTGAGTAGGATGGTTTAAATGGCTAATGGGGGTATTTGCAAACTACTTTGAAAATACACTACTCTTTCCTTCCCTGTTTCTTTGTCTTTTCTAGGGATTCTAATTCACAACTAAAAGCTCACCTAACATTTTAAGAGCACGCATGAGAAAGCCTCTCTAATACTAAGTCCAAAATGGGGGACAACCTTCTATGTCCTTTAAGTATTTTTGTAGTCACAACAGAGGCAACTTCAGCATTTCCATGTTAGAGGAATTTAGGGCTGGAATCTGCAGTCTAGTTTGAAAGCATTGCAAGGGGTTGTGAAGCTGAGCTAACCTAGCAGGGGGTTTTGTGCTTGTGTATGTGCATCTGTGTGTGAGATAAACTTGAGAAAACGATTCATATCAAATAATTGAGGGGGGGTGGAGTTACAGCTGAGCAAGATTATGGGAGGGTTAAGGCCCCTTCACGCTCATCCTAAACTACCCTTTGGAGGTGTCTGAAAACCATAATTTCATTGTTGGGATCCAAAACGGATTAACATTTTACTAAGTACAGCTCCTTAACAAGCTCCTTAACAAAGCTTCAGTGTATCTTATTCTGCTTTTTAGGGGTAGACTAGATTCATGTGGTGACTTTTATTTAGGGATGTGCCAGTAAAGGAGTTAACTTACTCTTTATATGTTAATGATGGGCACAGTAGTACAATGAATTCCAGGAAAGGGAATGTTCATAAGTCATTGAATAATTATATTGAATCATATGTATTTTTAATAGCTTTCGGTGAGACTGGTGGGTACTACACAATATTCTTCTTTCTTAATAAGAAAGCTCAGATTTTATTTGGTATGGCAAGGTACCCAGATAAAAGTTTGCAATTCTACCCCACTTGCAGCTTGATGTGACCTTGTGATTAAATGCTGGCCAATGAGATGGAAAAGCTGTTGGGTGAGTCTTGAAGGCTCCTTAAAAAAAGGCTAAATAGCTGGTGAGGACCCTTTTTAATTTCCCACTTCTCCTGTTTCCTACTAGGATGAGGATGTGAGGGCTGAAGTTTTAGCTGCTGTCTTAGACCTGAGGCAACCTTGATGAGAAAAGCCACAAATCTGGAGAGTGGAAAAGAAAGACAGAGGGGAATCTCTCTCTCATATCAGACCTGGCATGCCTACCTTCAGACTTCCTTTACATGTAAGCAAAACATCTTCTGGGACTTCTGTGGTAGCGCAGTGGATAAGATTCCGCGCTCCCAATGCAGGTGGCCTGGGTTCAATCCCTGGTCAGGAAACTGGATCCCACATTCATGTCACAACTAAGAGGTCGCATGCCACAACTAAGGAGCCCATGTGCTGCAACTAAGGAGGCCGTGAGCCGCAACTAAGGAATCCTGGAGCCGCAACTAAGATCCGGTGCAACCAAAAAAATAAATAAATATTTAAATATTAAGAAAAAAAGAAAAACATGTTCCATCCTATTTAAGCCACTATTATTTCCAGTCTCCATTATTAGCAGCCACATATATTTCATAAGTGAGAGATTTTGTTTCACCAAAACTGTTCCGTTTAGTTCATAGAGACCCAGGATAGCAGGTTTGTAAAATGAGAGGTGTTGTTATCCAAATCCCTTTGGTTTCTGAATTTTGGATAACAATGAGTGAGAATTTGGTTAGCAAGGGTTACATGTAGTTTTAAAGGTGAAATCACAGCTAGTTGGTATTCTACATTCCCTGTAATCACAAGATAGAAAGCGTCAAAGTTTTCCTTTAACTTTGCTAAATAAGAGAAGCAAATCCTCCTAGACCTAAAAATATCCCTTTGTACAAAAGCAGATAAATATGCATTCTTTATCAGATTTAGAAATACTGTAGATCTTACAAATATATAAATGTTTCTCTATTCTTTAAAAAACCATTTTTAAACTTTAGCAAGACTCACTTCTATAATAACTGCAACATTTGGTATATATTTTTTGAATTTCAACATTTTCCTAAATATTGACTCAATGTTATTTAGGAACTCAAAGAGTCTTCACTGTCTTGAAAAAATATTTAGGAGTCTGTTTGTTGCCTAGCTTTGCCAAATAGCATTGTAAACAGGTATCAATATTCCCTCTCTGAATTTATGATGTCATCTTACAATCCTGGTTTGTACCTCCTTCTTTGTTACCTACTGCCTTAGACTGGACATTATTTTATCTGTTCTCTCTTAAATGAGTTCTCAGAGACAGCTCCTAAAAGAGAAAACTCTTAGGAACAATTTCTCTCTGGTGTGTCATGTCAGTTATGTCTGACTTGTTGTCAGTAGAGAGTCAAGCTTGTTGGAGAATTGAGCGGAATGTGACCAAGGACTCCTCAGGAGCATGGAGACTCGTCTCACCTTTTCTTTCTCTTTACTCACTGCAATGCAGAGCATTTTAATACAAATCATGTGCTCCTTGGATTTACTACAGTAAAAGGAAAGTGAAGGATATATTGATATACCAGAGAAAGAAATGGCAAATTCTTACTTTTGTGCTTGCTATTCAGTTATCAGGTTGGCAAAGTTTTCACTAGTTAATGGATTCTTCCATGTACTTCTCATTTCTACCTCCCAGTTCATCACTAGCCTTTTCACTTGGCAATTCTGATCAATCCTTTTTTTTTTTTTTTTTTTCCTGGCCACACTGCATGGCTTGTGGGATCTTAGTTCCCCAACCAGGGATTGAACCCGGGCCCTCGGCAGTGAGAGTGCCGTGTCCTAACCACTGGACTGCCAGGGAGTTCCCTGATCAATCTTATTAAACCAGTTTACTTTGATCCTAGGACTAGGCTGGTCTCTCTCATTAAGAGCAAGCTGAATCTGCCACTCAGCTCCCAGGTCCAGTTCCATTTGGCCTCACTATTAGAACTGTGCTGCTTGGAGTCATGTAACTCACTGGCTCAGTGGGTCCGTACACCTACCTACTACTCATAATAATACTTTTACCAGTCTTCCCGATGATGCTGGGTGCTGGGTTTCATTCAAGTTTTCTGAACTGTTTTTCCTTTTCACCTTTCACATCCTGAACTCTTCTTTTTTTTCCTTCCTCAGAAATAAAGCACAGCTTATTTCTTTATGCAGTAGCTCTCTGCTGTGGCAGCCCACATCTGCCCACATCAGTCCATTTCTTTTGCCAGGGTTCATTAGGCTCCCTCTCAAAGAAACTCATTTCACAGCCCTTACTCATTGGCTGTTGTTTCTTCCTGAACCATTCTTTCACAGGACAACACACAGGTCCAGTTAAATCACAGTTCACTTTCCCTGGCTCTAGACACGATAACCTCCAATCCACTTTAACTTTGATCCTGTTTGTTTTTAAAGATTGTTTTTCTTCCCTCCCTCCCATCCCGTCTTTCCTCCCCCCTTCCTTCCTCCGCCACACAGCCATTGTCAGTGCCCTGGTGTTTTCCATGTCACTATCCTAGCTCGTTAACAGTGAAGTGGAACAGAGGGAGAGACTCCCCAGGGGATCCTCAGGTATATTCTTATTGTTGCGGCTCATCTTAGATGTTTATGATGGTGCTAGAATAAGTGTTGTGGGCTGCACCCCACAGCACTGCAAGCCCTGTACTTGCCCAGCCTCAAGACTGAAGAGCCTAGAGTCAGCGACAGAACCATCTATGGTTTAACGGATGGTGGGGAGGGGGGCTTACGTGTCTCAGGCGAGGTCCTGGAGCAACACCGCACCACAGATGGCAGGCAGGACATGGCAGCCGTCTTCGCTACTGGGGAGGGGGCGAAGTTATAGGGGGAACTGACGTCAAGTTGGCTCTTCTGTTACCAGGGAAACCAGCAGGGGAGCGGGCCCCTCACCTCCCCTTTGATAAGCTATCATAGAGGAATTGTTCTGATCTAAAGATTAGAACTATCACTAGCTGGGGCGAGGGCAAGTATGTAGGCATTTACTGATGAGGCTCTATGATTAAGAGGGAAGGTCAGTCATGTGAGTAGGGTGTAGGTGAGGCAGGAACTGGTGGAGCAGGGATGTACAGAGAGCAAGAGAACAGCCATCTTGGGTGGCCTGATCATACAGTGTTCGAAAGGATGTAGATCTTTCTGTTCTACAGTTCAAGTCTGGATAGAAATACATTTGAGAGAATGGGTAATGAGCCTGAGAAAAATACAGCTCAAAGTGAGGTAAATTGCACTTCTAAGAATTTAAAGTCTGAATGTGCAGATGGGAGGCTGTATTTCCCAGTGGGAGAAGCTCTGGGTTCTACTCTCACATCCATGACCGCCTAGCTGTGTGATGTTGTATGTGAGGCGTTAAAGCGGGTAAAGAAGGGGTGAGAGCAGCATAGTCATCTTTGAGCAACAATAGATCCCCGAGTTGTTTTGGTACTTTCTTATCTTGCTGGGTTTTTTCTTTCCATTCTCCTCACTGCTGTCCTTCTAACATTACAGTAATTTTGTGATTCTTCCCTGGTTTCTCTGGGTGGTGTCTCACCCCAGCCTGCAGGTGCTGGGCCCTCTGCTCTAGACTGTACCTTTCATTCCTCCTACCACAGCAAACTTGTCCAGGCTCTCAGTTGTTAAGAATACCTGCCAGGTAACCGGAAGCCAGTCTGGTAAACTAATTCACAGCAAGGTGCTCATTCACGGATTCATCAAACATTTACGGAGCATCCCAGCTCCTGTGCTCAGTGTGAATGACTGACCAAGGCCATCCCTCTGCATTATCAACATACACTGTGGCAGCCTTGAGCTTTGGGGTCAGACAGTCCTGGGTTTGAATCTCACCCTGTCACTTGCTAGAAAATCTTCCATCCTGAAAAAGTTACCTAATCTCACTTTCTTCATCTGTATAATGGATACAAGACAGTAATAACTCCTTGCAGGAGTTTTTGGGTTTTAAGGACAATGACACACAGTGGCTAGATCAGAGTAGATGTTAAAGATATAGCGACTGGGCTTCCCTGGTGGCGCGGTGGTTGAGAGTCCGCCTGCCGATGCACGAGACACGGGTTCGTGCCCCGGTCCGGGAAGATCCCACATGCCGCGGAGCGGCTGGGCCCGTGAGCCATGGCTGCTGAGCCTGCGCGTCCGGCGCCTGTGCTCCGCAACAGGAGAGGCCACAGCAGTGAGAGGCCCGCGTACCGCAAAAAAAAAAAAAAAAAAAAAAAGATACAGTGACTATTATGGTATTATTGGTTATCCTTTCCGTATATCATTTATGGGGACCTTTCACATTTTAAATGTGGATGTAAATTGACAGTGCCTTAGCAATGATAAGAATTACAAGGCATATGACAGGTTGTGAGAGACATTTAGTGAGTCAGAAGTCTTTCCCCACCTCTCACCCACACCAGTTGTCTCAGTTCTGACACTGGAATACGCAAGTATCAGCTGTCTGAGGAACTGAAGCAGAGCGAATTGCTGAAGACACAGGAGAGGTGTTAAAAGGATACACAGAGGTATGTTTTCAAATGAGGCAGCCTGGCTCTAAAATGCCAGGAAACAGCAACAGCAGATCATGAAGTGAAAAGTAGGTCACTTGTTTGGAGTTAAGGTGTCAAGTAGCATGCAAGGTGAAGAGCCCAAAGCCATAAACAGTAACACGCTGTGGAGATTGCTGCAACAGCCGTAAACCAAATGGCTGCCTTCCTGCATATGCCTGATGGATAGAACTGCTGGTCACTGCAGCCGTCTTTTTGCCACACTTTCACACATGCAAAACAACAGCCAGCCATCAGCAGTATCATTTTGAATGTAGAGGACAATGATAAATCAAGAGACCAGATAGCTGGTTATGCACATGGCCAGGAGGGCAACTCAAGAGAAAGTGGGAATAAAGCTCTCCATTTATTTAGTTTGCCACCTAAATGTGTGTTGTACTTTTCAACTGTTTATGGCTTCAGATTTTAGGGTGTCAAATTTCAGAGTGCCTAAATGAAACACCTGCTTGTTTGCATATTCTTGTACGTTGAGTAGGCCTCCTACTATTGTAGGATGTTTCTGTGTTGTGAAAATTTTTTTAAAAATACTGGTTTTGTGTGCAGGTTATAAAGAATTTTAAACTCAAAGCCTGGGGCTACCACTTCAAATGGCATTTGAGCAGTCATCTGGGACTGTCATCTTGGGGGAAAGGGAGGAGGGAGACAAAATGCTGTTTGGATGGTGAGGGACACTAGTGGGCCGTATGTTCTGCTCCATTACACGCATTGTCATCCCACAGTTCTCTCTTCTTACATTTGCCTCCTGCGCACTACCCACGACAGTCTAAAACTCTGGAGAGATGATTGAGATAAAAGAGTATCTGAGGGAACAGGGATTTTGGTGAACCCCGAATTTAGGAACTCGATGCAAAGAAAGAAAAGACTTAGCTATCATACACCAGTGAGTCATTTTGGCCATTTGATTCAAGCAGAATCCTCCACATTTCTTAGCCTCCTGATATTAACTGCATTATAATTATTACTTTTTAAAAATGACTTATCTATCATGAACTAAAGAGTTCTTTACAGTGATATATTAATATTGTTGAAGTTACTGAAAATAAACTGCTTGAGACCCAAACTATGATGTGATGCTAACATTGTTTTCTCTGACATCTGATACATATTAATTTTATTGCAAAAGGGTGTAACTAAAATGTCACACAACCTGAAGTCCATGAAGAGTTTAAAATAAATTGAAGTTACTTGGACACTAGGAGCTGTGTAAGAATACAGAAATATCCTAGCTTCCCTAACCCTTTCAGTTGTCAAGGAGCACACTGGATTCTGGAGCATTTGAGCAGATAAAGGGCCTTTGAAAAGTCAGCAAGTAAATGAATACAAATATTGGTTCAAATATGCTCTTTAAAAATAAGAATAAATGACGGAATTGAATAAAACTTCATATAATTTAAATTGCTAGGAAAAGCAATTTGTGTAGGAAGTGTGACTGTTAATCTACTCTCAGAAAGTAATTTTTATGGATCTCTGTCAAAGGCATTGGCCTTACCTGAAAGGATAACAGGCTGATAAGGGAAATATATTCCTGTTAGTAAGAGTTATGTTTAAAACTTAATTGTTGAATAAAAATTCCTCTTGGGGGCAGAATTGAGGGTGATTTAGGAGATATTTCCTTTATTGTATGATTGGGAAGAATACGTACATTTGTTTATTTTTTATTGTTTTTGGAGTCCTGACTTGACAAGAGCAAAATTTGAATTTATGGCTTTAAATGACTGGAATGGGTTTAGGATTTTCATAAATCTAGACAGCAACTAAGGAACGCTTCCACTCTTCCTAAAGGCAGTGGAAACTATTTAAATATGTTAGAGCCAACTGACAAGGACCTACACCATTCTTTGGAGCTTTTTAAAGAAAGAACTTTTATTTTTCAGACTATAAATTATGTTAGTATATGAACATCATTGTCCTGGAGTATTTTGGATGGAACAGTCATTAAATGGGTTGATTCCACTTAGCATCGATGCAGAATATATAAAAGCATGTTTTTTTCTAAGCTCAGGCTTACACTGAATTATTTCTTTATTTCCCACTAGCGTAAAATTTACTTGTATCAGCTATATTAATGCAAACATAAGAGCTTTATTCTTCAGAGAGGTTAGTTTCATGATCTAAATTTAGAGCTGCTTCTCAGTTTACCTCATGAGTGATTATGCTATTTTTTTAAAAAAATAGTAGAAGCAAAGAAATGTTATGGCCACTTTTGATTTATCTTCTTGAAAATGTGTTCTTAGTGGTAGAACAGTTATATGCTTGCACTTACTTAGCAGCTCAAAAAACTGGGGGAATAAGGTCTCGCTTTTCAAAGATGCCTCTCTCATGAGTTTGTAGAATCTTAAGCACACCTTTAGAGTGTTATTTTTAAAAAGGACTTTGGTTCTTTTCCTATATGCACTTTAAAACTTGCAAGTAAGTTTATACAAATAGATTCTCACATCTACCCATTTATGTATGATTAGTTCTAGGTGTCTGAGTGAATCAAGTTTCTTGTGGAGAATAGAAAGTACATAAAAGTAACTGCTGACATTTTTTTAACATTCCATTTACTGGAAAATAAAATGAACTTTTCAACAAATGTTTTTCTAATTTATAAGGAATCTGCACTCCCCCATCCCCATCTTAGCCTTCTCTTACTTTTTAATTTTGTATCAGTTCTCTTAATCTTAACACTTTAATATCACCCTTATGGGCTCAGGTCAGATTTTGATATATTTTTTGACGGAGTGAGAAAAAGCGATTAGAGGGATGTATATGTCCATAATATGTTAAAGAACTACATATCTTCATAATACCTCTCCACTCTTGATTTCTTTTCATCACTTTCCTTTTCCTTCCTTGTTCTTTCAACTTGAAATACCTCTCAGTATCACATCACTCTAGTGAAACTGATGGGGTTTCCATAATTCTCCACGATGGACTGCATAAATTGAGAACACGAGGTTAACATGAAGCCAAAGATTCTGAATTGCAGAGGGAGAGGCAGCAGTAGTTCACAGCTACTGATTAAGTCACTAAATAAATGGGGGGGAGGAGGCCTTGTTGAACCAGTTGTTTGTTGACCTAATCATTCACTTCCTATGACGTGGTGTAGACACAGTCTATGCCAAGATTTTACTTGTTTTCTTGCTTCTTAACTATGGTCAAGGAAGAAAAGAATAGGGGCCTCTACCTGTCTCGGAGTCTTTCTATTTATTGCAGGTTCTTCTGATTTTCAATTCTAAAGCTTGATTGGTGGCAGACTCCACTGTAAGCTGAACTTCCCTATCTTGTTTCTCGGAGTAGTATTGCATTTCCCCTTATGATATTTCAGAAGGGATGTTTGACCCAACAGCATTGATTTTCTCTATCATCCTAGTTGTGATGGGGTGGTTAAATTGCAATATGCCTCGTTACAGCACATAACTCTGTAGGCTGATGCTGAATTCTAGAAAGAGTTGTATTGCCATTCTAATCATTTTGTGGTCCTTTTCTGTATGGAAAAGATCTAAGCTTATATTTCCCAGATAAAGGCAGTTGCATAAATATGGTAAGATAAAATTAGAAAAAGAAAAAAAAAAGCCTATGTTTTTTAGATATTCCAGCTCTCTAGTCCTTACCAGTATGTAATTAAAGGAATCAATGCAGAGCCAATGCATTGCTGTAGAAAAATAAGCAACAAGCATGCGTTATTCTGCAGATGTGCAGAATCTGCATCTTGCCCATGTAATTGTCCTCATAATCAAAAGACATCGGGAGGAAGAGCACTGTTCTCTCACAGGTATAAGACAATTAGTCTCAAACATACAGAGACAAATAAGTGATTTAAATCTTTACCAAACCTGTCAATTTATCTATGAGCAGTTTTAAGACACAAAATGAATAAAATTTGCGTTTATTACCACTCGGTATAAATTATTTATAACTAGAATCTTAGGGATTAAATAGGCTTAATTATCTGTGTCCAGTACCGTTATTGTTCACGTGAAGAAATCTTGTGTGTGTGTATTCGTAAAATTACACGTAAGTACATGGAGTATAAACCTTGGGTGCATTAGGCCCTGAAGGCACAGAGATTAATGAATTATCCAAGGTGATACAGATGGGTAGTGGCAGGGCTTCCCTGGTGGCGCAGTGGTTGAGAGTCCGCCTGCCGATGTAGGGGACACGGGTTCGTGCCCCGGTCCGCGAAGATCCCACATGCCGCGGAGCGGCTGGGCCCGTGAGCCATGGCCGCTGAGTCTGCACGTCCGGAGCCTGTGCTCCGCAACGGGAGAGGCCATAACAGTGAGAGGCCCGCGTACCGCAAAAACAAAAACAAAAACAAAAACAGATTGGCAGTGGCAGAGCTGACTAAAACCCACCTTTCCTGACTCCCCTTTTAATTCTCCTTTTGTTGTATTTCAAATGTGATTATTTGCAAGAGTACTGAATTATTAAATCATTGTGTTTCTTTAGTGGGGAAGGGCAGGGATTTGGACCTCCTCAAGGAAGATACATTTTTATAGTAATTTATTTTCTTTTGTGTATTTCTTGAGTGTCAGCCATGAGAGTATAGAAGAAGACCACTCAGGGTGAACAAGCTATAGGTGTGCCCATGTGGGTGTGGGCCTACCATGATTCTGTTTGTGTCTTTCATGGGGACGACTACAAAGAAGTAAAAGATGATGGGTCTCAATGTCTTTCCATAAACTTTAGGAGCTCTGGGCATTTGTGGATATGGAACTGATATTCAAGATTTCAAGACTTCTCTATGGGCACCCAAGGTTCAACCTACGGGCTTATGTGTATCTTTACTAAGGCGCAAATGTGAGTTGACTTCTGTGAGAGACCAGTTTCAGAAAGATAGTCACTTAGCTATTGTGTGAACCCTGATAACCACACCCACATTAAAACAAGATGTTTATTTTCTTGCTGTTAAATCCCACAGAGGAACTCATATGAAGTATTAGAAACTTTGGTTTTGCAGATTCAAGTAAATTCATGATTACTGCTTGTTCAGTAATGATAATATTGTAACATAGGTCAGTTACATGACAAAACTAACTTTAATAATTTTAAAAATGGCTATAACTTAGTATTTATAACATCATTAAAGGTCTAAAGAGCTCTTTAACGTTTTTATTATGTTTTACAAATATTTTATAAAAAAGTTATATGATATAATGGTACTTTGGAAATGAGGGAATCTTTTTTATAAGTTCCCTGGATTTCTCTCTCTTAAATGCAGTAAATCTATTTGGGGACAAGGCATTCATACACAGAGCAACCTATGCATTCACAGAGAAGAACGCAAATTAACATAAAATAATATACAAGTAAAATGCCATTAAAACATGCTCTATTTGTAATGATAAAATTCTTTTCCTAGTAATCTTATACTATCGCCTGTTACTACTTCTGTGGCTCCTTCTATGTCTCTAGGCAAATCTAGTGGTTCATAGGATACTAGTTCCTCAGTTTCTATGTTGTGATAGAATGATATGTATCTGGTCTTTTTCTCTATAAGATAAGCAGGATAATGCTATCTTAGTTGTTCCTACGGTACAGTACACAGTAAATAGTTGCTAAAAGAATGAATTAAATATTGTTTGAAGTGGTGATCCATTGAAATTTGAAAATCTTTTTCTCTACAGAGAATTCTATTGTACAAATTGAAACATATAACATACATAAGAGGTACTGAGTAAAAGTCATGGACCCAAAGGGGTTCATGAGTTTCTCCATTAAAATTTTGGTGAAACATTCATATAGGAATTTTTTGGTAAAAATGTGAGGCCTTTCACTAAAGCTGTTACCCATGGAAATGAAACTTAAAAAGAAGGAGTAGAAAATGTACAAGGATGTACCAGATGTTTTACTATTTTGTTTAATCCTTCCTGTGTTCCATAACTTACATATTATTAGCCAGATATTTTAGACAAGGACATCTGTTTTAGATAGAGTATGTAGCAAAATACTATTTGAACCCAGGCCTGTCTATCCAACTCCAAAACATCTACTATGTTTTCCTTATACTACACATTCACTCAAGGTAAGAGATGAGATGGTTAAGAATATTCTTTTGAGTAAGGCTGAAAACTGTCTCAGACAAAATTGTATGAGTGAGTTTTATTTTTAATTTTTGTGTGCTAACAATAAATTAACTGAAACACTTTCCGCATCAGTTCAAATGCTGATTTTCAAGTTTTCCCCTGTTATTGTAGAGAGAAAACACTTTGTGCCAGCTTAGCAGTTTTAAGTGACAAATTGCTTACATTAATATATATATTCTCCCAGCACTAAAACACTAAAAATTACATGCAAAGGTCTAGCATTGCTATTTTCAAAAATAACGACCAATCCATTAGCTAATATCTGTGGATATAAGGGAAACAAGAGGCTCTAGAAAGTTCATTATTACAGGGAGGAACATGCTTCTCAAATTCCTCTCACCAAACCGAGCCCTCCACAGACCTAAGGAAGCTCTCTGGTTAAACAAACCAGCGCTGCTCCCTCCCAAAGAAGAGTGATTTCACTGCAGGAAGAGGCTTGCCAGGGTTCATTCCAGGGAACCCAGGTGTCCAGCTGATTTGTGGTAGCAGGGAGCCTAGCCCTGCTGGTAGAATGCAATAGTATCCATATCGGTGTCGGACTTCACCTTGGCCTGAGATGAGTGCTGCTTCCAGTGCAACTGCCCCAGTTCTCGCCATGTGACCTGAGATGCTGGCAACTACGTCTCCAAGAAGTGCGCTTTGAATCAGAGGATAAAACCAGCAGGTGAGGTAGGGCCCGTTTCACATGATTTCCCCATCTATGTGCCGTGCTCAGGGGGACTTTGAAATCTGTGACAAGAGGCTAGGGAGATTGGGATGTAGGGGGTGGGGGAAGCTGAGAGGATAAAGCCCCTTGATAGAGTGCATTACAGGCCTCAAATATCTTCAGCCGTCAGGGGTCCAGGTATGTAACTCAAATGACTGCAGAAGGCCATTTTGGGCCAGCTGTTTTGCCAATCAAGAATGTAAGTCCAGCAAAGCCAGTTCTTCAGGTTTTCATGAGAAGCTAGAAATTCATTTTTTTTTAATGTGAAATCTGTTGGTTTTTAAATATTTGCAACTAAGTTAGAGTTTTTTGTTTGTTTGTTTTGCTTTGCTTTTTTGGCCTCGCCGCGCGGCACGTGAGATTTTAGTTCCCCAACCAGGGATGAACCCACACTCCCTATAGTGGAAGCTCGGAGTCCTAACCACTGGACCTCCAGGGAAGTCCCCAAGTTAGAGCTTTGAAGTAGTGTGAGGTCAAAGAAAATAATTCCACAGGCCAAATTGCCACCACTTTGTAAGCTTTGGTATAAGGCATCTATCTGGGACTCTGGAGGGAAAGGACCTGCCTCATTCCCTCTAAGAGAGATGGATTTCATTGGTCTGGGATGCGTCCCAAGCATCAGATTACCCTAATGTAAAGTTGATGTTGAGCCCTACTCACTTAATAGGTGGCATGAAGTGATGGAATTCCAAGTGCTGCAGGGCCGTATCAACAAGGCTTCCCTGGCTGCCTTTTCTCCTACATTCTCTTATGCAACTTCATCAACAGAGCCATAACTTCAATAATTCCCTCTACCTGTGTTTCTCCAACTTAAATGTGCACAAGAATAACTCAGAAGCTTATTAAAATAGAAATTACTAAACACACTGCAGGAGATTCTGATTCAGTAGATGGGTTCTAGAATTTGCTCTTAACATCCACCTTAGTTTACTGTAACACAGATGGTCTGGAGACCACACTTTAGAAACACTGACTCATGATGGATACTGATGGCTGGCACATCTGTTATTTCAGCCCTAGTTTCTTGCCTAAGTTATCGATCTGTATACACAACTGCCTGCTGGAAATCTCCACCATCTTTACCTGGATATCTCAGACTTACTGTCTGAGTCCAAGTGTATTATTTTCTTCCAAAGCCTGCATACAGACATATTTTTTATTTCATTGAAATGCATCATCGTCAACTTAGTTTCCCAAGCCAGAAATCTGCATTTGCACCTTTGATGGGTGGGGACTAGCATTCAGGGTGTAAGGGGTATACGGTGGGCACCAGCATGCCCACCAAGCAGCTGCTTTCCTATCCAAGCTTTGCCGCGTCTGCTCAGTTATCCTACCTTGGCTTTCTAAGTGTAATCCAGTTCTTCTGGGACAAGACAACAATAATAACAGCTTTATTTATTGAGGTTTACTCTGTACCAGGCACTCTTCTAAGTGTTTCACATGTATTGATTCAATCTTTTCTTGAAGCCACTGAATTCTCTGTCTAGTTTTTGCCAGCTCCATACCCCCTGAAGCTAAATCTGCTTCCCGTCTTTCCATCTGCTGACTGCGACCTCTGCTTCAAAATAGATAATGTCATCTTTTCCCCACAATCATACCACCCACCTAACTACAGACCCTGGGATCTAGGATCCCTGCTATTATTTTCTACTCATGATTCCAGGGATATGGATGGCTTCCTGAATGAAATCATATTTAACTATGGTATGATAAATCAGGTTGCCACCTACTCTAAAACAATGGAGTGCTAGAGTCAGAAGGGCATTCAGAGATTGTCTAGTCCAATTTCTTTACGTTACACACTTGGAAACCGAGGCTTCGAACCACAAAGTGATTTTCTAAGAGTAAGAGAGAAGTAAGAGAGCTGGGGATCAAACCTCAGTTTTCTGTTTTCATGTCTAATGCTGGGATGCAAACCCTATTCTAGGGGAGCTACCTGATACTGGGGATTTTTGTTGTGTATTTTCTGTATCTGCCTGCATATAGAATAGTGCCTGGGATAGTGCAGTGATTGTGAATATATACACCACAGATGCATCGATCTATGCTTGACTGTCAATACAATGACCAGAAAACCCCTCTGACATGAAGAACTGTGATTACATTGCAGGAATTTTATTATGTTTAATGTAGTATGTGGACTATTTAGCACCTCTAGTAAAAATGCAATGAAGGAAATAGATATAAGATTGTGGCAGCAAGGAGCTAGCTTAATTATTCTGCACAAGTGTCCCTCAAGAGAAACCTGCCCTGGCCACCCTTTCTAAAATTTCCATATCTTTCTCCATGCTCTGATTCTACCTACTTTTATTTATTTATTTATCCTTTTTTTTTTTTATTGAAGTATAGTGGACTTACAATATTATATTAGTTTCAGGTGTACAGCATAGTGATTCAGTGTTTTTCTGATTATACTCCATTAAAAGTTATTATAAGATAATTCCCTGTGCTATACAATATATTCTTGTTGCTTATCTATTTTATACATAGTAGTTTGTATCTCTTAATTCCATACCCCTAATTTGCCCCTCCCACCTCTACTTACTTTTCTTAATAGCATGTCTCACTACCAGAAATTATATCATTATGCATTTTGTGTTTACTATCTATGCAATCACTAAAATAAACTATATGAGAGCATGGGCTTTGTTTATTTTCAACACCGCATCGCTGGAAGTGTCTGACACAGTAGAGCTTCCTGAAAATGATGGTTTTAAGTTTTGGAATGGAAGCTTAAATAACATGCAACACTTCGGCATTCAGAGGGCTAATATACCTCTGCAAATAGAAGCAAAATAAAGACCCGGGGCTGTACAGTGCTGGAGTCGTAATGTGAGAGATTTGGATAACATTACTCAGAGGAATATTTACAAAAAAACACTTTATCATTAAGTAAATGACTTCTCCCATGTGTTTTTTACCCTGTATTGGAGGAGTAACCCAGTACTGTAAGTAAAATCATGACATTTGGACGGGGGATACTTGCTTATTGGTGAATGCAAATGTAATAAGTTGAATAGTGTCCCCCCAAGATTCATCTTCCCTTGGTAACTCAGAACATGATTGTATTTGAAAATAAGTTCTTTATAGATGTAATTAGTTAAGTAAGGATCTTGAGATGAAATCGTGCTGAATTTGCGGTGGGTCCTAAATCCAATGACTGTATCTTTATAAGAAAAAGGAGGGGGAGATTTGGACACAGAGACAGAAGAGAAGGTGACATGAAGACTGGGGTGATGCACATATCAAGCTGAGGGACACCAGGAGCCTCCAGAAGCTGGAAGGGGCAGGAGAGGGCTCTCTCCTATACTCTTTGCGGGGAGAAGGCCCCGATGTCACCTTGACTTCAGACTTCTGACCCCCAGAACTGTCAGTGTCTGTTTTAAGCCACCATTTGTGGTGATTTGTCATAGCAGCCTAGGAAACGAACACAGTGAAGACAGGAGATATTTGCTTACTTGTGGACAGGAGGATGTGGATTGTGCCGTAGATAAATTAGTCCACAATATTTTGAAGTTAAGTATTATAATACCTAACTCACTATAAGAAGATAATGCTCTCTGTGAGACTCACCCTTTTTTTTAAATTAATTAATTTTTATTGAAGTATAGTTGATTTACAGTATTATATTAGTTTCACGTGCACTACATAGTGATTCAGTATTTTTGCAGATTATACTCCATTAAAGGTTATTACAAGATAATGATTATAATTCCCTGTGCTATAAAGAATATCCTTGTTGCTTACCTATTTTATGTATAATAGTTTATGTGTTAATCCCATACCCTTAATTTGTCCTTTCCCCTTCCCTCTCCCCTTTGGTAGCCACAAGTTTGTTTTCTATGTCTGTGAGTCTGTTTCTGTTTTGTATATATATTCATTTGTATTTTTTTTTGATTCCACATATAAGTGATATCATACAGTATTTGTCTTTCTCTGTCTGACTTATTTCACTAAGTATAATATCTTCTAGGTCCATCCATATTGCTGCAAATTGCAGAATTTCATTCTTTTTTTATGGCTAATATTCCACTGTGTATGTACACTATATCTTCTTAGTCCAGTCATCTGTTGATGAACACTAAGTTTGTATCCAAGTCTTGGCTATTATAAATAATGCTGCTATGAACATTGGGGTGCATGTATCTTTTTGAGTTAATGTCTTCATTTTCTTCAGATATATACCCAGGAGTGGAATTACTGGATCATGTGGTAGTAGTTCTATTTTCAGTTTTTTGAGGAACATCCATACTGTTTTCCATAGCGGCTGCACCAACGGTGTACAAGGGTTATTTTTTCTTTGCATCCTCTCCAACAGGTGTTATTTGTAGACTTTTTGGTAATAGCCATTCTTACAGGTGTGAGGTGATGTCTCTTTGTGGTTTTGATTTGCATTTCTCTAACAATTAGCGATGTTGAACATCTTTTCATGTGCCTGTTAGTAATCTCTATGTCTTCTTTAGAAAATGTCTATTCAGGTCTTCTGCTCATTGTTTGCTCAGGTGGTTTATTTTTTTGATATTGAATTGTGTGAGCTGTCTATATATTTTAGATATTAACCCCTTGTCAGTCACATCATTTGCAAATATTTTCTCCCATTCTGTAGGTTGTCTTTTCATTTTGTTAATGGTTTCCTTTGCTGTGTGAAAGCTTTTAAGTTTAATTACGTCCCATTTGTTGATTTTTGCTTTTGTTTCCCTTGCCTTAGGAGACTGATTCAAAAAATGTTGCTACAATCTATGACAAATAATGTTCTGTCTGTGTTTTCTCTTAGGAGTTTCATGGTTTTCATTCTTACATTTAGGTCTTTAAACTATTTTGAGTTTATTTTTGTATATGGTGTGAGGGAATGTTCTAATCTCATTATGTGCCTCTCCAGTTTTTCCAGCACCACTTGAAGAGACTGTCTTTTTTCCATTGTATATTCTCACCTACTTTGTCATAGATAAATTGACAGAGGTGTGTGGGTTTATTTCTGGGCTCTCTATTCTGTTTTTGTGCCAATACTACACTGTTTTGCTACTGTAACTTTGTAGTATATTCTGATGTCTGGGAGGGTTATGCCTCCAGCTTTGCTCTTTTTTCTCAAGATTGCTTTGGCAATTTGAGGTCTTTTGTGGTTCCATATGAATTTTAGGATTATTTGTTCTAGTTCTGTGACAAACATCATGGGTATTTTGATAGGGATTGCGTTAAATCTATGGATTGCTTTGGGCAATATGGCCATTTCAGCGATATTAATTCTTCCAATCCAAGAGCATAGGATATCTTTAGATTTCTTTGTATCATCTTCATTATCTTTCATCAATGTTTGTAGTTTTCAGAGTATAGATCTTTCATATCCTTGGTTAAGTTTATTATGATTTTTTTTTTACTTTCTCTTTCTGATATTTCATTATTGGTGTATAGATTTTCAACAGGTTACTGTATATTAATCTCATATCTTGCAACCTTACTGAATTCATTTACTCTAATAGTTTTTGGGTGGAGACTTTAGGGTTCTCTATATAAAGTATCATGTCATCTTTATTTTATTTATTTATTTATATTAACTAGAAATAGAATTTAGTTAAATATTTAAGAAAACAGAATAGAAGGCTACATAAAAATCCCACATGGTAAAACTTAAAAAAACCACTTATTCCTTTTAACAAAGGTTTAGGCGTATTATTTAGAGTTTCACTTGTCTTCAGTAATATTAATAGCATGTAACATAATATTGGATGTTGTATCTGCTATTTCACAGGTAATATTCTATGCCACTTAACACATTTTGACTCATTTATTCCCAACAAATCTATATCCTAGATACCATTATTATCTTCATTTTACAAATGAGGAAACAGAAACACAAAGATGAGTGAATTGACCAGGGTTAAATGACGATCATATCATCTTAAAACAGTGACACTTTTCCCTGTCACTATTTGCAGAGACATCTTTTTTTTTTTTTTGCGGTACGCGGACCTTTCACTGTTGTGGCCTCTCCCGTTGTGGAGCACAGGGTCCGGACGCGCAGGCTCTGTGGCCACGGCTCACGGGCCCAGCCGCTCCGCGGCATGTGGGATCTTCCCGGACCGGGGCACGAACCCGCGTCCCCTGCATCGGCATGTGGACTCTCAACCACTGCGCCACCAGCGAAGCCCAGAGACATCATTTTAATTACTTTCTAAAATTTGGAAGAGTGGGTGAGCCAGGCTTCTGGGTTGAGCAGTACTGATGGAGGAGGGGGCCCCAGGCACTGAGAAAAAGGCTTTTGAAGCCCCTTTTTATTTTTTCATAAATTGAAAAAGTGGAGGATGGGGAAGATGGCTCCCCCTAACCCTTAGGGGAGGCAGGGAGAACAGCCCTTCTGGTCTATGGGTAGAGTCAGGCTACTGTTTTTTATTTCATGGCTACATAAAAACAGGGCCATTGTCGTCAAATACAAATCATTTTCATTTCTTATTTTTTAAAAAAATTCCTGGTGCTAATTATTTCTCTTATTATCCGCCTGCCCTGAGTCCCTTAGTGCTAAAATAGGTAAAACTGAAAAGTACATTTTCAATAATCTGGCTTTCCTTACTTCTCCAAAGACATAATTCACTATCCCCTACAATCTGCTCCTGTGAATGGACCATAACATTCCTGATCCTTTGAGCTTCTTCTCTTCATCCCCTCCTCCCACTTTCTCTCCTACTGGTCTTCCCTTCTTTCTCCCCTGCTTCAGCATGTATTGATTGAGAACCTTATGGGGAATGAGCATTGTTTCTGTTCTGCTCCCCTTTGCCTGGAATTTCTTCTTTCTCCCTTTGCTGCTTATCTAAATTCTCCTTATCCTTTAAAGTTTGCTTCAAGCACCGTCTTCCATTTGGTTAATACAGCAATTACTAAGGATAGTTTTTTTTCTCCATTTCAGATTTCTATAGCTCTTATGGTCAGTAAAATGCATTTGGCCTTGATCACATGTCACCTTTTATTACTGTTTATGGTGATTATAATCTATCTCTTGTCTGCTCATTTAGATCATGGAGTTTCCTGAGGAAACAGACATGCTGTGTTTGTCTTTGAAACCTCAGCACCTTGCAGTGCTTTGATGGGCTAGCTGCTTTGGATATGTTTATAGATTGGGTGGTATATTTGGTACTTTATATGAAATCAAGAGTTTTGAAGGCTCTCAAATCAAGCTTCTCCCCCTTGGGCTAGGTCTATGAAACCTGTCAAAGCGGGTCTGTTGCAAACAGTCTGAAGAAGAAAAAAAAAGACCATTTGTTTTAGGAGAATCAAGCAGGAAGAAAGCGAAGGTCAGCTCAAAACTGCCCAAAGGCAAATTTGCCATTTAAAGCCAGCAGTTGCATTCCTGTGGATGAAGTCATCCCCAATCTCAGTCAAGTGCTGCTTCTTGGGAGTGAGGCACTGGTCAGTTCTTAGGGTCTCTTGTATTTGCAAGAGTGGGTGAGAGGCAGAGCACAGAGCAAGTAGAGGCAGTAAAAAGAACTGAAGGGAGTGGCCAGTGAAACAATTGCCCCTCTCTGTCATCATAACAGAAATGGTTCTTTGAAGGAACTGTTGCATTTATGCAGATTCTTCAGGACAGGGGTGAGTCAGGGCTGATGCTGGCCACCAAGTATGTGGCAGCTCTACTTTTGCTATGACTGCTAGTCCAGGCTTTGTTTGCATGACTCCTTTGTTTTAAAAACTGTACAGAAAAATCCCTTTGCCCGGCCATTTATAGGTTGAAATGGAGGCTAGGCGAATCAGTCATTTGGTAAAAGAAACTCTGTGGAAATATAAGCAGGGCAGGGATGAGATAAATAATTATGATAATAAAAAGAATATTTATGGAGAATTTAATATGAACGAGGCCAAATGTTAAAAGTAAAACACACATTATTTAATCCCTCTAACAACCTGTGAGGCAAGTACTAAGTAATTTGCTTAATATCACATTGCCACTATCTGTGCAGAACCAGGATTTCAGAGCACAGGCTCTAATATTCCAAGCAGTAGACATGTAATGATCTTCTCCCAAGCAAAATTCAGGACATGTGGACTAACTAAAATATATCAGGGACTTGCCTGGTGGCGCAATGGTTAAGAATCTGCATGCCAATGCAGGGGACACGGGTTCAAGCCCTGGTCCGGGAAGATCCCACATGCCGCGGAGCAACTAAGCCCGTGCGCCACAACTACTGAGCCTGCACTGTAGAGCCCGCGAGCCACAACTACTGGAGCCCGCGAGCCTAGAGCCCGCGCTCCGCAACAAAGAAGCCACCGCAATGAGAAGCCCACGCACAGCAACGCAGCTAGAGAAAGCCCGTGCACAGCAACGAAGACCCAACACAGCCAAAAATAAATAAATTTATAAAATATATCAGTGTATTCTGGGTACAGTGGGGCTAGACATTTACAATTACGTCTGCTGAGGAAAATCCTGGCAATAGAGTCATTGACCTTTAAATACCAGAAGAAAATTATGGATCAGTTTCAAATTTCTATTCTTGCCTCTTTGGAAACAAGGGAATTATGCTGTTTATATTTGGAGTGTGCAATAAGCATCATCTTGGTTGACCTGTTGGAAGTTAAAAATGATTTTGCTTGGAGTACATCAAATCACTGATGAAAGGGTTTCCTGATAGACTTGATACAGACTACTGATACTTCCGCCTATAGTTTCCTCTTGCTTTCAAAGGGCCATTTAGAGAGCATACAGTTTGGTCATGATCAAAGTTTTCACCAAATTTTGAAGTGTATATTGAGCCTGTCTTTTCCTTTTTTTAAAATACAGAGTATAACTGTATTATTAATCTACTGGGATAGATGAAGCAAACAGAAGAACATCATCTCAGGTGGTTACTTCTAGTTTCTGCCCTCTTGGGTCAGACTGTACAAAGGAATTATATATAAACAAGACATATTTTAAGCCTGTCTGTCTGCAGGGTTGACTCTGTATGTGGAAGTAGAGTAGGTAGAAGACTGGATAGTGGCATTTGAGAGTTTCCTACTTAAACTATTTATATCATTGCCCTGACATTGTCTGAAACTGTGGTCAGTTTACTGCCTATAAAGAAAAGAAATGGAGCTGTCTGGGTTAAAATATGGATGGGATGAGTGCAAGATATGCAGCTCTGCCATCTTGGTTTCTTCTTGGGGCTCCTATCTATAATACCATTTTCAAACACTGCTGACCAACACTAGAGAAATGGTTAATTTCTGTGAGTAAACAGTCACCATCTGTGCACTGGACCAAAAGATTTTGGTCTGGAGGAAAGTTTTCATAGAACATAAGGTTTGATGGGAAGGAAGAATGGCCTTTATTGAGAGCCTATCATGTACCTGGCATTCTATAGGTGTCTTACACACATTAAGGCACTTGAAACTCCCAGTAGTTCTGTGTGGTAGGTGGCAACTGGGATGGAAAGAGACTGGAGAATAGGGAGAACAGTAGCCTAAATCCTGAATAGGATCTGTCCTTGAACAGGCCAAAAGACCTACCTTGGGCCCATAAGTCCATGTCCAGATGTAACATCTCACCACTTTAATGGTGAAGAAAAGAAGACCTAGGGATTCTTACGGTAATCTTATAGTAGCAATTTGCTCAGAGTTGCAGCTAGGGTTGTGGTGGAACCAGAATTCACACCCATATTCCTTATTCCAGGCCTCCTAACTGTAATACCCACATCCTTTTTGAGGTACACAGGGAGGACATATAAGATGAGAGGTTAAAATGTGGGCTGGCGAGACACACTGCCTGGTTTCTGATCCTTACTCCACCACTCTGGCTAGTCGAGAGATCCTGCATGAACTGCTCAGTCTCTGCTTGTCTCTTTCCTCAAAGGCAAACATAGAAGTGAAACTAACTGCAGCATCTCACAGGTCTGTTGCAGAGATTAAACATTTTAATACATGAAATGGGCCTGGTGCACAATAAGCCTTCCGTAAATCAAGTTTTTATCACTACATGTTATTGTGACAAAGATCAAGTGTAAAGGCTATTCTCCTGTCTGGCTATTAGACAGGGGTGAACTGGAGATCATGGATGGCAATTGAAGCAAAGAGCACAAGCTTCTTGGTCAGTGGTAAAAAGGGAGCATTGATATTGAAGAAAATCCTGCTCATTTCAATATTTTGCCTTGAAGTGGTCCTGGAGAACTGTATTCTTTAAAACTTGAGATCTCTCAATTAAGAACAAATAGTAAGCATTGGTTAAGTTTATTCTTAAAATTATTATTAAAGGAAGCCTGACCATAAGTTAAGAAGGCAGGGATCTAAAGGTAGGGTAATGAGTACCATGTAACTGAGGCCAGACATTTCAGTTCTGATTAACTGAAATTCACTCTAGTAGATACCAGAGTAATTCAACCAATCATGGAGTGGAGTGAGTTCTATTTTTCAAGTAGACAGAAGAGAAGCTGATCAATGATTTTTACCCCAATATCCTTTGAAATACAATGTGTTGTACACACTGTCTTTCAGGAACAGCAAAAGTGTCTTTTGTTTTGCTTTGTTTTGTTTTTTTGGGGGAGGGGGTGATAGTTAAGAACCCACAGTCCTCAGTATTATGCTGTACAATTTTTGAAGCTTTAATATTTTCCAGTTTTAACTGATTGAAGATTCTTTGCTTTAAATGATGACATAAGGAAAATATAGCATATGGTGAAGAGGTGGAGAAAAGGGAACCCTAGTACACTGTCAGTGGGAATGTAAATCGGTGCAGCCACTATGGTAAACATTATGGAGATTCCTCAGAAAACAAAAAATAAAACTACCATATGATCCAGTAATCCCACTCCTGGGTATACATCTGAAGAAAACAAAAACACAAATTTGAAAAGATACATGCACCTCAATGTTCATTGCAGAATTATTTACAATAGCCAAGATATGGAAGCAACCTAAGTGTCCATCAACAGGTAAAGAAGATGTAGTATGTGTACATATATATATATATATATATAATGCAATACTACTCAGCTATAAAAAAGAATAAAGTTCTGCCATTTGCAACAACATGGGTGGATCTGGAAGGGTATTATGTTTAGTGAAATAAGTCAGACAAAGACAAATATTGTATGTTATCACTTATACATGGAATTTAAAAAATAAAGCAAATGGATGAATATAACAAAGACTCACGGATATACAGAAAAAACTACTGGTTACCAGTGGGGAGAGGGGTGGGGGGAGGGGCAACATTGGGTAGGGAATTAAGAGCTACAAACTACTATGTATAAAATAAATAAACTACAAATATATATTGTACACCACAGGGAAATATAGCCATTATCTTATAATAACTTTGACTGGAATATAATCTATAAAAATACTGAATCACTATGCTGCACATCTGAAAGTAATATAATATTGTAAATCTACAGTTAAAAAAAATATATATATATAGCATATGGAACTTATGTTAATTAGTTACATGGTTTAATAATTTTTTGTAAAATAATCCTGATTACAGTTACAAAACCACAGTAGATTCTAATAGTTAAACTGTGGAATTAATCTGCTATTTATTGAGCCATTACTATAACTCATTACGGTAGGTATTGAGGATGCAATGGTGAGTAAGATTTAGTCTCTGCCCTCAAAGAGTTTATTGTTTAGTGGGGGAGAAAAAGAAGTTGTAAAAAAGTACAGCAAATGTAAGAAATGTCACAGTAAAATGTACAAAGTCCTAGCATAGGAAATAACTTTCTGGGAAAACTTGTGAAAGCTTCACTATGCTGAGAGTTCCATAAGATGATCACAAACTGTGACTACAATGTAGATATATGCGGTCATTCTTAGAAGTAGAACAAATGTCAAACTAGTGAGAAGTATGGCAGTGGACTCCCAACGATCCCTGTGTACACTAGCTACACTGCAGGACTTGGGAATGGCTCTCTCTGTACCATCTCAAAATCTGCTGACATCTCAGCTCTCCCCGTTGCTACCCAATTTATTCCTGAATCATGCTGCCAGTCCGGGAGAGAGACTGTTCTCCTCCTAAATTTGCTACTGTTAAGTAGATATGAATTATCCCATTTTCCATTTGACTATACAAACTAGTGGTCACTTCTGTTAGCATGGAATATTAGTATGCAGGATAGCAGTTTTTAATACATTATAAGCAACCTGTAAATTGAGGTAGCAGTTGTTATTGGGTGTGGATGGAAACAAGGCCACACACATATATAATGGAAAAGACGCTACAACAGGAAGAAAGGAACCTGTTAAACGTGGTCAGAGGGTCTTCCTCCTGCATGCTGCCAAGGAATCACTTGAGCACTATAGAATTATAGTTTATTGAGAGCTTCAGGCTGCAAAAAGGTTAAAAATTGTGCTCCTGTGTGCTTCCGTATATATGTGTGCATAAATGCATGTATGCATTTATATATGTGTGTATACATATGCAGCTCACTTCTAAGTGTGTATGAATGTGTTTGTGCTTATAAAAGTGTGTACATGTGTGAATATATGAGCATATGTTTTGTGTAAGTTAGACAGGCTGGAAAGTAAGTTTCAGACTTCTCAGATCGTCGCGGGCTCTGTCTCTTCCCACCCCTAGCCCTCCACGCCACCAACAGACAAAAGCAGGAAGGATGCCCTGTGACCCGACCGCGTTAGAAAGTTTGCAGCTCTTAGAGGACATTCCACCTGGGAACCTCATTGGTTGCCCGCAGGATGGTGGGTTTTATAAGAAGTCGGCCGATTCCCCCCGGGAAGAAGGGGCTGCTGTTGACAGGCTAGGCTGAAGCCCTGCCGCCCCCGGCCGCCACCCCCTACCCCTCCGGGTACCGAAGTCGGTCCCCGCCCGTCGCCGCCGCCACCGGCTCTGCAGAGGAGGGCCCGGCCCGGGCAGCTCGGCTGCGGCGCAAGACCCGCGGGCTGGAGTCGGGCCGCGGCGCGGGCCCGAGAGGAGGGAGCGGGAGGGCAGGGGCGGGGGCGGCGGGAGGCCATGCCTCCAGCTGCGGAAGCTGCCGCACAGCTGGAGCCGGCGCAGTCTGCGCGGCGCTGTCGCCCTCGCGCTCCCGCTGCCCGGCCCGCGGCCGGCGGACTTTGCGGAGGGCCCCCGGCGTAGGCGGCGACGGGTGTGGGCCGAGCCGGTATTTATAGCTCGGTGACAGCTGCGGTGGCAGCGACGCCGCCGGCCCGTCTCGCCGCGCTTCCCAGCGAGGCCGCGGGCGCGGCGGAGGGCTGCGCTCCACCGGGTCTCCCGAGTGCGGACGCCCCGAGCCCGCGCGGCCCCCTTGGTGAGTACGCGGCCCGGGCGGCCGCGCGCGCCTCCCCCGCCGCTCGGTCCCGCTGCGGCGGAGCCCTCGCGGTCCGGCCGCCCGCAGCGGCGCCGCCTCCTCGTCCTGCCCGCGACTGCGGCCCCGGCCGCGTCCCCCGGCCCGCTGCCCAGCGACTCCTCTCCTCCCTTCCCGGGGTCGGCGCGCCGAGGGGCAGTGCAGTGCCCGGGAGGGGGGCGCGCACCTGCCCTCCAGCAAAAGGAGGAGGAGGAGGGCTAGGGGAGGGCTCGGGGCTCGGGGCGGCGCGGGGGCGGGGGGCCCTCAAACTACCGGGATCCGAGGGTGAGGGTCGTCGCCAGGACGGACGGTGAACTTTCCTCGCTTCAGGGGTTCCTAGGATGCGAACAGAGTAAAAGCCCCAGTATTGTTCGTTAATTAAATTAACAGGTTGTAGTTCAGGAGTGTTCGCCTTAAAAAACAAACCCCTCCAAACCCCACAAAACTTCAGTGTTTGGGTGTTTACTGTCTTCATCGTGATTAATAAAGCTATTTGTCGAGTCCTATTTTTGAAAATGCCAGAGGCCCACAAGTGTGTTTGACTCATGTGGGTCCACTCTGGCTGCCCTTATTCATTCTACTCGCTGTGGAACAATAAACGAGTGTGCGTGTATGAGAGAGAGATGCTCGTAAACATCACATGCTTATTTTAGTATTTATGTGTAGGTAGAAGTCTCATGAGCAACATTTTATTTTCGAGTAAAAGTATGTTGAATAAATGTATTTTCCCCCTAGTTATAAATGATATGTTGTTTGAAATCCAGAGAAGGACTTCCAGGAAGATTTCAGGGTTTTGTTTTGTCTTCAGAAAAAAAGTTCTTCCAATTTATTGAATGTAAAGTGTAGTAGAATCCCTGTAAAAGCAATTTTTGTTGTAAAGTATTGAATTTTTGCCATGCTTATACTTTCCAGCTCTATTCCTTCTCCCCCAATCTTTGTACTTTAAAGGTAATTATGGATTTTGACATTTTGACTCATATTTATTCCCACCCCATCCCACCTTCACCTGATCCTTGTGATCAGAAACCAGTACTTGTTTGTTGTACTTAATTTGCTTCTTAAAACTGTCAGTCAATTAAAAGCAATTTCAGATATGAATGAATTTTATTTTATTCATTAACTGTTACTTTATTTGGTGTTGTGTTTAGAATATGAGCATGGCAATTAATTTTTTATCATCAACACATGTAATGAAAAGGAAGTCTAAATATTTTCAAAGAATTCATTGGTGATTATTTTTCAACTTTAGGACATGAAAAGGACATTTTGATCAAAATCTTGCCATTTTGATGGAAAGTTGGCTAATGTGTTAGTTCAGAGAGAACCCCTGAACTGCTTTGCTTTCATGTTTTCTATTTTAAACACTTGCATGGGTTCAGTGCTTTGTTATGCCAAAGACTGAAGGACAATAACAAGGGAAGAACATAATTTAAAGGTTGAAACTATGTGAAGAGAAAGTCTAGGAAGTGATTTATGGATGCGATCCTCTGAATTAGCTAGGGTACCACAAATACAATCCTGGTATTTGTACAGAGCCACTTATGGTGGTTTCATTGATTGACTTAAAAGGTTGATTCTTATTTAAAAGGCTGTGTGGTCTCTTGCATTGCACTAAAAGTAAGAAGTTCCAATTTTACTTCTGTTATTACCGCTGTTTGTATTTTTAAAACCTGTATCAAGCATTTGCATTACATAAAAATACTGTGTGTCATCCCCTCATGCCTGCCTGCCTTTTCGTCTAACAATTCAAGATAGTAAACTAAGACCTATCCTTACCTCAGGACTGGTCCTGAGGTTTTCTCACCTTCTGACATTTCTCATTTTACAGACTTGGATATTCCATTATCCACAGTCTGTTCTGTCTGGAATGGAATATTCAGTGCTTTTTTCTCACCCAGGACTGGTCTGTTATCCAACCGTCATCACACAGTTTTTCATTTACTCATCCATCAGCAAAGATTTATTGAGTGCCTACTAGGCGCACATCATCACCTAATTCTTACCCTTGCTCCCTCCCCATTGGAAATTTATTAGGTGTTATACTTTTCAGGGTAGGGAATACACAGTAATTAAGAGTATTGACTTTGGGGTAATAAAGAGATAGTTCTCTCTGCTTCTGCCAATTGGTAGGTGTATGACCTTGGGCAAATTATAACATTTTAAAATCTCTATTTCTTCACTGGTGAATCCAAAGGTTTGGTCTAAATGTTAATTGAAATAATGCATGAAAAATGCTTGCCAAGAGCCCAGCACATAAAAAGCACTACAAAATGTTAGTTGTTATTATGTTGCCTGCCTGCTCCAACAATGTTCATCTCAAGAAATGCATTCCCATCTCAGGAAATGGCAAATCCATTCTGGGGTTTGCCAGGCCGTGTCCACATCCAGTCTATCAGTACATCTTGTCATCTCTTCTTTTTAAATGTACCCAGAATCTGATAAATTTCCAAGCATCAGGCAGAGTGGTCAGATTGCCTGACTCTCTGCTGCCCATCTCCCACAGGGTGAAGCCCACATGGTAGGATGGCCTCAAGGCCTGATGGTGATGCTGCCTCCCAGACCTCGAGTCCTTTCATACTCCTCTGCACCCACACCCTGTCCAGTCACACTAGACTCCTGGCCGTTCCTTAAATGCACTAATCATGCACCCAGCACAGGCCTTTACAATTGGGAGTTCCCTCTGTCTGGATCACTCTTTCCCCAGATATCTGCTTGCCTCGCTTCCTTCTTTCACGCCTGGGCAATTGTCACCTTATAGTGAGGGCTTCTTCAACTTCCCTCACTCCTGACACCCCCTATTAACTTTCTCCTGTTTTAATTTTCTCCAGCAACTTATAACTTTCTAAAATACTGTGTGTTTCATTTTTCTCTGTTTAATGTCTGTTTCCCTCAGTTGAGACTCTAAGATGCAGGGCAACAGGGGTGTGGTCTGTTAGTAACCTTCCCACATAGGCCAGTGCCTGGCACAAATAGGCAATTGGTAAATCGTGAACAAATGAATGAAGAGATTATGGAATTAGCATGGAATTAACAAAAAGTGGACTTCACCACTTTCTGTGTATGATTTTAGACAAGTAGCTTGACCTCTCTGAGCCTCATTTTCAATATATGTAAATTAAGGAAGATATTCATCCTTTATGTTGTTATATTAAAATCCTTTGACACTGAGAGTAACATGTGAAAAGCACTCAGTAAATGTAATATAGAGTTGATATTATTTTCATGCTCATGTTTAATGGGAATGACCAAGAGACACTTGTATTTTAATAGTGGTCCTCAGGGTAGGAAGTTCCTGAAAGTGACCAGGCACTTTACAAATGAAATCTCCTTTAGTCTTCACTACAACCCTATGAGGAAAGTACTTGCATTAGGATTCTGCTGGTGAAGAAATGGAATCTCAGGGCGGTTAGGGATTCCCTCAAGGTCACGGAGCTAGTGAGTAGCAGGGTCAGGTAGAACTGGACCATATTCCTCCCACTGCCATTTGTTTTGCCTTCCTGATTCCTTTGATCATTTCTATAAAGTCATTCTAAAGGTGTGATTTCACCCATTAAGAACACTAAGAGGTAAAATGTGACATAAACATAGGCTATCGTTATTTATCTTTTAAGGAAACAGTATTCAATAATTTAAAGTTCTGTCTGCCCTTTTGATAGGCAATTTTAAAAGCGATGATTTCCTAGGGATTAAATGAAATGATTGTAAAAAGTGTTCTGTTAACTGCAAGGAACTTTACATACATTAGCATAATACTATAGCTAGGTAACTGAAGAAAATACCCTTTAACTTTGTCTTGTACTAATACAGCCAAGAAGTGTCCAACACACAGCTGTCTGCTGCACAAAGTGCATACTGCAAAAAGTAAAGCACAAGAAGTCTTTTTAAACATTATGCTTTAGGAAATTAGACTCAAGGTGCTGGAATAAAGTTCACACTCTTGGCAGAGACAGGCGCAGTCATCTTTAATAAGCCCTTTGACAAGAGCTAAGAAGGGTTACAGGTGAATTTTCAGACATAAATACCAGGGAGCTTCAAAAACTTTGGAGAAATTCTTTTTTTATCCTAGAACAGTGCTCCACAATGAAAACGATGTTATTACCTGGTTAGGTATCACTAGATGCTAAGACCTACGTTAGCAGAGCTGGGCTCTGAGGGAGTTTTACTTGGCTAGTAACAGTGTATTTTGTATAGCATATTTTATTAGTTCTTCAAGGACTTTGCCATATGCATTCATAAATTTTTTAAAATAGAAGTGATACGCTCTATCTTGAGGATACTTGTCATTATGCAAAAAGTATCCCCTGAGCCAGGGTTCCTGCTGAGGAAACATGAAATTCATACTCCTGAAGTCCTTGAGTATTTTCACTTATTTGTAAAAATTCTAATAAGTAAGGAAGGCAGGGTACTCTTGGTGTAATCAAACAAATTATTACAACAATTATTAAGGTATCGATGTTGTCCAGGTCCAGGACGTGCTTATCTTTTACGTAAACTGTTGGAGGTGCCTCCAAACTAGTCTCGCCATTTTCATCACGCCTCATACCAGTGGATCATTTTCCAAGCTGGCAGAGAAATCTTTTTAAAACCCTGCTCCAAACAGTTTCGGATCTGAAAACTTTGAATCCATAGTGTCTACTCAGTAAAATACAGAACAGTACTTTTGTATAATCTTCCTTGAACTGGCCCCAAATTATCCTTAACTCTCCCAGGATACTCCCAAGTGCTCTATGTTCCAGCCCCACAGAACTACTGATACATCTCTGTGCCTGTCCCAGATAGCCTTTCCTGTGCCTTTGCTCAGCTGATCTTCCCAACTTGAGTGTAATTACCCTACCTTCCATTTTTCCATTCTTAGCCTTTAGTACCAGGTGAAATACTGGCTTGTAGTAAAATGCATGACATTTCTAATATCTACTCTAAATAATAGTCCCTCTAGAGTTGGAAACCATGACTGAAGGCCTGTGGATTATCAGACAGTATATAAAGTTTAAGCCTGTAGTTAACCATCATCTTTGTCACTGCTATTAGGTGAAAAAGCAGAGGCTTCCAAGGTATTGCTGGGGGCATCTACCTAATGATGATATTATCAGGAGAGAGAATTGAATGGTGTGAATTAGTCTAGTTCTCAGAGGTGCAGTGTTCTCCCTAAGCAGAGTTGGAAAATCACAGAATGAATATCAGTGATGCGTCGCAAAAGGACAATCAGATCGACTCAACTACTTATACTGATGCTCAAAGGAGAAGGAAAAAATTTGAGGAATCCCAGTTCTTTCTGATCATGCTACCGAGTCAGTTTGAATAGTAAAAGTAGACTCATTTATCCTACAAGTACTTTGAATCTTTTATATCAGTGGGCTTTATTATTAGGAACTTTATAAACAACATGAAAAGGGCAAGATTTTGGAATGTCTGTCTTCGCGTGGGGAAGGTGTAGCATAGAATGTTGAAGCCACGTAGCTGGGATGTGAATGCTGGCTGTGGCATAGGCTTGTTTTGTTCTGTCATGCAAGTTACTAAACTCAGCTTCAACGTTGCTTACAATAGATTATCTCTTCATTGGACTGCTATGAAATTTAAATGAGATGTCTGTAAAGCTCATTAGCATGGTGTGGGCTATATGCTAAGTCCTGAATAAATGTTAGCCTTAGTAATAATGATAACAGTGCAGAACCTGGGGCTGAAATGAGATAGGAACTGTAGGGGTGGGCATGGGGTGTGTCAGTGCTTGTTCCTGGCTGAGTCATCCTTGCAGTCTTTGGACTCAGCTGTTCTTCTCTTCCCTTAGTGGAAGGAATGGCAGGTTGCTCTGCCTTCTCGTCTCACCTAAATGAGGGGACTGATCTCCGCTCAGCTTATCCACTAGGTGCTTACTGATTACCCACTCTGAGCTCAGCACTTTGCTTGCTCTGAAAGTAAACAGCCCCTTCTCTGGGGACTTTGTGTTCTAGTGAGGGAGACAAACACATAAAAAACAGATCATTTCACTGTGATCTGCTAAGAGCTACGACAAAAGCACATTTGTTTATGATAAAAGCTCAACTGTGGTAGCAGAATTGAATTTTACAAAATTAAAAAACATTTTTAGACTGTGTATACAGTGGAGCATTGTCAATTTGAACCACCTCAGTCCTGGATTGTTAACATTAGAGTCACCAAATGGTTGTACTGATCATCAGGATGCCTTATGGGAACTCCAGAGAGGAAGGCAGTTTTGGTGCTCTGGATAACAGGCCGAGATCACTTGGTAAACTTTTGGCAACCTTGTGTACGAAGTCAGGAAGTGGAGATAAGCACAGGTGTTGTTTAAGTTATGATGTAGGTTTGGAAATTTGGGACCCTCTAGAAGACATCGCTTCCCTTTAGTGTATGAGGCAAGAATAAATAACCACGTTTAGCATAAAATAAAAAGACCAAATGATCCTGTTCACTAAGCTAGTGTCTAAGTCACTGAATCTAGTTAGGGGAGATGAAGACTAAGCTGTAAACACGATGGGAACTATTTATTGCAACAAACACTTCCGGCTTTGTTGTGGTATATTAGATCAAGGGCTAGGAATGGATTTTGATTGAAGTGCTGGCTCTTCCACTCGCTAGATATGCAAATTACGTAGGCAGCACCTGCTCTGCTCCTTTGTTTTCCTACCTGTAACATGGGAATGATAGTAGCATTCATAGCATGCTGTGGGAATTAGGATCTCTACTAGGGCAGGATTGTTGTTCAGTCCTATAGCTCTCTCTCTTGAAACAATATAAATATTGGAGAGGAACAGCTGTCTCCAAATTGTTTGAATGTTGTAATTCAGTTTGGACATGTGGACATTACATAGCCCACAAAGCAAGGTTCTGAAGTTAACAACAGCAACGATAAAATAAGTGTATGCCAACTCTCCACAAAGCATTTATTTAAAAAACAATCAAGGTTATATGTAGTCAGTGTTCTAAATCCTGCTGCCTTGCTTGTGTGTGGGTGGGGAAGGGAGGTGGTGGGACAATTACACCAGAATTCCTCACTGGTAGGAGAAGCAATGTAGAAACCTGTTAACTTGTTAACTGCCACCCCTGTCCAGTTCTGATGGGCATGTAGGAACTATTCCTGCTTCAAGACTCATTGGCCTTGAGGTATTTCTATGTATTCTCTTCTAATAGTGGTCTTTCGACATTTCCAAAGATGTTGCATAAAATCAAGTTGACAGCTGACCCATTCTGGCCTTCTAGCCTATTGAATACTGTGAAAATGCATGATGTGTTTTCTTCTTCATCACTTTCTCTGCTCTCTTTGGTGTGAGAACCACACAGGTCTTTGGGTGATGAACCTCACATAAAAAAAAAAAAATCACCATTCCTTAGCGATCTGGGCTACACATGCTGGGAACAGATATTTTGGAGTATTCATGAAGATCACAAAGGACTTGTAATTGCTTAGAAGGTTTAGAATCCAAGGCACAGTAACTATTTGTTGTGCTAAATTTTACTGCCAGTTGTTTTGTATGTTTACATAGCTTTTCTAAGATAGCTAAGCCAGGTCTTCATTAGCTTAGATAGTGGGTTTACTTGACATTCATCAGCCCAGAATGCTGGACTGGAACTTGGGAGCCAGCCTTGGAGCCTATCCTCAGATCTTCCATTGACTTCCAGTTACTCCAGGTTTTTGACTTGCTCTCTGTATTTTTGGCCACGTGTAAAATGAGAATTTTATTATTATTATTATTACCCCAGATTTAATCAGCTTTCTTGCGGGGGGAAAAAAAAGAACTATAGCTTAGTCTGAGCACCAAATGGGCTCACCAAAACTGAACCCCAGAATTAGATAGACTGAATCACCCAGTCCCACACCTGATGGACCTAGACAGGCTTGTGTTCCTATGGGCAGGCTGGCTCCCAAAGAGGAAAGAGAGAGGAGCTGAGCAAGACTTAGGGGGTGGGGCCTGGACATCAGCATTTTAGGAAAGCTTCTGTACTCAAAGTGTACATCCACGTTAGGGCCTGGCCCTTTAGGCATATCACATATTTTGCAATGCCTCTGTGCCTTTGCACATGCCTAGATTGAGCATCCTTGCCTCCTTCACTGGGGAAAAAAATCCTACTGATCCCCCAACCTCCAATTTGGGTATGTCCTCCTCTGTGAAATCTTCCCCTTCCTCTTCACTTCCCACAAGCAGAGTTGCCTAAAAGCTCTCCTACATGCAACTACTCTGCCATAGACTTAGCTATTTCATGAACCTTATTCTGTGTTGAAATTATTTGGCAAGTAGACTGTGAACATTTTTTTTTTTTTTTTTTTTTTTTTGCGGTACGCGGGCCTCTCACTGCTGTGGCCCCTCCCGTTGCGGAGCACAAGCTCCGGACGCGCAGGCTCAGCGGCCACGGCTCACGGGCCCAGCCGCTCCGCGGCATGTGGGATCCTCCCGGACCGGGGCACGAACCCGCGTCCCCTGCATCGGCAGGCGGACTCTCAACCACTGCGCCACCAGGGAAGCCCCAGACTGTGAACGTTTTTGTAAAAGCCCACACACACACACATTTTTGTCAATGTGAAAAAAAAAAAAAAAAGGTCTGAAAGTATATCCATCAAATTATTAAGGGACCTTAACTCTGAGGAGAGGGGTTTGGTCAGAGGAGGATTTTTTGTTTTTAATAAATAAATCAATACATTTATTTATTTTTGGCTGCGTTGGATATTCATTGCTGCCCGCGGGCTTTCTCTTGTTGCGGGCGCGGTGCGCGGGCTTCTCATTGCAGTGGCTTCTCTTGTTGCAGAGTACGGGCTCTAAGGCTCAGGGCTTAGTTGCTCCACGGCACATGAGTTCTTCCCGGACCAGGGCTCAAACCCGTGTCTCCAGAATTGGCAGGCGGATTCTTAACCATTGCGCCACCAGGGAAGCCCAGGAGGATGTTTATATTTTGTTAATATGTCCTCAGTTTACCTCTACATTGCTTTAATTTTTAAATGATATGTATTATGATTGTAACATAAAAATGATAATCTAAAAGAGGAAGAGTGTTGCATTTTTTTTTTTTTTTTTTGCTGTATATTGCCTCCTGAGATGATTTTTACCTATGATTTCAGTCATCATCCCAATTTTGGACCATGATCTGCCCTCTCATGTCCCTCCCTCTACCCCTACTCTTTCCAATACTCTCCTTCTTTCCTAAATCCCCATAGATCAGAGGTATGACGAGATGATGGGGAAGGGACAATCCTCAATGTCAGGCTTGTCTTGGTGCCACAAATAGGAATAGGTCTTTTCCAAATACCTCTCTATTGAGCTGTTATAAATCTGAACAGATAACAGGAAGACAGAGACTACTTGTTCTTCTGCTCTAACCCTGTGTATCTTTTCTTATGCAGGTAAACTACGGAATTGAAGTTTTGAAGGATGGGTAAAGACTTCCGTTATTATTTCCAGCATCCCTGGTCTCGGTTGATTGTGGCTTACTTGGTGATCTTCTTTAACTTCTTAATATTTGCGGAGGACCCAGTTTCTCATAGCCAAACAGAAGCCAACGTTATTGTTGTTGGAAACTGTTTTTCATTTGTAACAAATAAATACCCTAGAGAAGTTGGCTGGAGGCTTTTGAAGGTGCTT